>NC_092818.1:177554212-177799212 GCF_023375885.2 Dermacentor andersoni
TATCCAAGATTACGCATTTAGCCACGAGTGCCGGTTCTATGCCTGTGCCCAGTGCGACAGTTTTTCTAACAAACAAAATAGAAAAGCGTTCACCTTGAAAAAAATCTGGGACCATGGCCTCGCATATCGCAGCTACAAAAGGCCGCAACAGTGCTGCTGCCATTTTTGAAAGTCGTCGGATTGAGTGACCGTCAGTGATATAGAGCCGAAAACTGTTGACACGTCGGTGATATCGACAGTGGACTTTCTCTTCTTCCCTTAATCATTCCCTCGCTTTTTCCCTTCCCTCAGTGTATGATAGATAACCGGGCTCAGTCCTGGCTAACCTCTCTGCCTTTTACCTATATTTCTTGTATGTGTTTCTCTATCTTGCAAACAAACAAACAAACAAACAAACAAACAAACAAACAAACAAACAAACGAGTTAACCATCCAACTAACTAACTAACTAACTAACTAACTAACTAACTAACTAAATAACTAACTAACTAACTAACTAACTAACTAAATAACTAACTAACTAACTAACTAACTAACTAACTAACTAACTAACTAACTAACTAACTAACTAACTAACTAACTACCTAACTAACTAACTAACTAACTAACTAACTAATTATTTATTTATTTATTAACTAACCAAGCAACCAACTAGCTGGAACTAATTAACCGACTTACAACTAACTAACTAACTAACTAACTAACTAACTAACTAACTAACTAACTAACTAACTAACTAACTTGCTAACTAACTAACTAACTAACTAACTAACTAACTAACTAACTAACTAACTATTTATTAAATAATTAACTAACTAACCAACCAACCAACCGACTAACTAGAACTAATTCACCAACTTACAAACAAGCAACCAACTAAAACTAACTAACTAACTAACTAACTAACTAACTAACTAACTAACTAACTAACTAACTAACTAACTAACTAACTAACTAACTAACTAACTATTCAACCAGCTGACCAACCAATAAACCATCAGACTGATTGATCTACTAATTAAATGACTGACTGTTTAGACAAATGTTTTGTTTTCCTCCGCAAACATTTACCCCGTCGTTTTCACATACCTCCACCAGGTCGAGTTTTGGGGCATTTGGTTGGCGAGATTTGTTTTATGTTTTATTCAAATTCTGGGGCCTTGACGTCGAAATTTACCTTTCCCATCTACATGGTAGAATATATCATGATATCATATATCATTGTAGAATATACAAGAACATGTGTTATATGAGTCGGGCTGTCATTTCTATATTTCGTAGTCATAATTTTCCGGCTCCAACTTTTGTTTATGCAGTGTTATTTTAATGCGATAGCGTTCAGGTTCTCGTGTCGCAGAAAACCCGGTGTCGGACGCCGCTTCCGTAAAAAGAATTTCCAACCAAATTCCGAACCACGCATGCGCAACCATTCTTCTACCGCCAAAGTTGCTCATATCTTGTCTTTCATTTTTGACAAAGCATTCCTCGGAATTTTGAGAACTACAGCCCACAAACAAATGTAATGAAAAAAAAAAGCACCGACCAGCGCATATCTTTAATGTTATCTCTTCTCGAAGCGAAGCTTTATTTGATGTTTGCGCGCATGTTAAAGTCAATGTTATGCAAACGTTAAGCTAATAACGCGAATGCCAGTATGCTTAGCTCTACGTATACGTCTAAGAAATCAGCTGGTCAAACCGGCGTTTACCATAACCTAGGTGTTGTTTGTGAATGAATGAATGAATTAATGTTTATTTTGACAGAAATAAAATACAAAGAATCTCTGTCAAAGAGGCTGACAAAAAGGCACGAATGCCTGACTAAGTGTCAGTCCCCTTCCCCGACCCATTCCCAGTGCACAAAACACTCAAGCACACAGGGCAAGCATGGTACACAAAGTGGATACATACACAAAAAAAATGAAAAGTACATGAAATACGTAACAGCAATACTGAATTTGATTTGTGTACAAAGAATGAACAGTCATACCTGAAGCGACAGCAAATACATGTTCACTTTTTTTTTTAAAGTGTTTAAGGACGGTGATTCATTTATTATAGTGAGTAATCCAGGGTGATGATTCAAAAAATCTGCAACTATGAATGCCTGCTTTTGCATGCCGTAATTGGTACGGATCTTGCCCTTGTTGTAGGTTAATTGCCTTGTGTTGTATTTATGTTCATTCGGGAGGTATGTTTTAAAAAAAGGCGCTTTCATTGAGTCTTATTTCTTTAAATATTGCAATGGCTGTATTTTTGTTAATAAGGTTTTCTAATGTTAAAATACAATTCTTCTTGAAAAGCGGAGCGGAGTGGCTTCTATAGGGCGCATTCTCAATTACCCGAATCATGCGTTTCTGTAAGGTTAGTAAACTATGGATGTTGGTTTTCGTCGTGGTACACCACACAGATAAATAATATTGGAGGCGCGAATGCACTAGGCTATAGTATAATTGTTTTTTTAATCTAGAAGGTAACAGATGTTTTAATTTATTAATAACACCGATGGATCTTGCAATGCTGGTTTTAATGTTGTCGACATGACTGGACCAGCTTAAGTTTTCTTCAAACGTAACACCAAGGAACCTCTGGCACGTAGAACGTATAATGACTTCATCACGGAATTGTAATACTAAGCTCTCATCAATACCTTTGTTACGAGGCCGAAAAATAATGTATTTTGTCTTTTTAGTGTTTAATTCCAATTTATTTGCTCTAAGCCAGTTTGAAAGATTACTGAGCCAATTATTTGCTTCTTCCTCGAGAGTAAGCAAGTTTCCACCATAAAAGAAGATATTAGTGTCATCAGCATACATGATTATGTCAGGTGTTAGAGGCACGTTTGTGATGTCATTAATGTATAATAAAAAAAGAAATGGCCCTAGGATGGACCCCTGCGGAACACCGTATTTGATTTCACCCATTGCCGATTTGGAATGACAAATGTTTGTGTACTGTAGTCGGTTGGTTAAATAATTTTTAATTAGGTTGAAAGCAGTTCCCCTAATGCCGTACTCACTTAACTTTTGTAACAAGATATCGTGTTTAATGGAATCGAATGCCTTTTTAAAGTCAAGAAATATTCCTATTGTGTACAGCTTGTCCTCAAAGTTACTTATTATTTTTTCTTTGATCTTTAGCAGCGCCATTTCCGTACATTGGTGTTTTCGGAAACCGTATTGCTTTTCTGTTATAATATTATTTTGAGTACAGAAATTTAAAATTCGTTCGGTAATGTCCTGCTCTACTATTTTGGAAAAGATTGGGAGAACTGAAATTGGTCTGTAGTGGTTCACGTCATTCCTGTCTCCCCCTTTAAAAACTACCGATACCCGTGCAATCTTTAATTCATCGGGGAATGCGCCAGTGCACAAAATTAAATTGCATATGTGTGACATCACTTTACAAATATGCAGCGCCACAGCTTTTATTGGTTCTGCCTTTATGTCATCCACACCACATGCTGTGGAATTCTTTAACTTTAGAAATAAGCATCTTATTTCAGCCTCATCTGTTGGTGCAAGAAATAGCGATCTGCTCATACTACATGGAATATAAGACCTCTAACTTGGGCTATCAGCATCAAACGCATCAGACGCGCCACATTGTAAGAAATGCTGATTAAACTTATCAGCCAGCGCAGTCCCTGTGAAAGATACGCCTTTATCCATAACTTCAAAAACAGGATTACGGTCACTGTTCGGAAGCAGATCATTCAATATTTTCCAAACTTTTTTTGGATCATTAAGAATATGAGTGAACTTATTCTCATAGTACCTCTCTCTTGCCAGTTTTATATCACGGCCCAATTTATTCCTGATTTTTTTGTAGTTCATTAAGTACTCTGGTTGCCTTGTCTTTATAAAAGTAGCGAATAGTCTATCACGTTCCTTTATGCGTTTTAGAAGGGCGGTGTCAACCCACGGTTTCCTGCATTTCTTGCTTCTTGTAGCTTCTCTTAGAGGGAAAGCTTTGTGATAAAGGTCTTTGATTACGCCAAGAAAGCGAGTGAATGCCTTGAAAGGATCCGTCAATGCGTATATTTCGGACCATTCCACTTTGCTGACTGACACTTCAAAATCAGCAATCGTGTTCTTGGTTATCAATCTGTACTGTGAGCGTGTGTCATTTGTGCGCTGTCGGTACACTTTCCTCTCACGTGTAAAAAACAGGAAAATAGGCATGTGATCGCTTACATCAGAGATGAGGACACCCGACACTAATCCAATTAATCGCGTTGTAAAACACAAGTCAAGTAGGCTTTCGGAATTGTTCGTCACCCTGGTTGGAACATTAATAACATTTTCGTAGCCAAACGAAAAAAAAAACATCCAGAAACACTTGTTTGGATCGGTCCATTGAAAGCAGGTTAACATTGAAATCACCCGTTACAATGAGGGGAATGCCAAGCTGTGTACAAAAATCCAGCATACGTTCAATGAAATCTAATAGCATGGATACAACACCGGATGGAGGCCTGTAAATAACCACAAATATAGTATTCGCACACTTGATCATGAGGGATTCATAGTGCTCGTGTATTACAGAAAACTCAGAAATTACATCAAAGCATAGATCGTGTTTTACATAAATAGCGACACCACCCCCTTTCTTATGTTTTCGGGACAGCGAAGAACACTTATAGCCTGAGAAGTGTACAGTGTCGTATTCGTCGCGGAACCAAGTCTCAGAGAACGCTAAAATATCGAATTCATGCTGTATTTCATGTAGAAGCATGCAGACAGATTCGTGTTTGCTTTTTAAACTTTGTGCGTTCAAATGAAACAAAGACATCTGATTTCTATTACGTAACTCTCTGCTCTGTCTGAAGGAAAGCTTGTCGTAGTACTTGCTTTCCTGAAAAGGGATTGCCATCTTGAAGAATGCGCATAAAAAGCCATACTTCTAGATTATCTTATTCTGTCAAGGTCATCCATTGTGATAACCCTAATGACTCGATCACGAGCACCACGACGCACGAAGAATTTTCCATTCTTGTGCCAGGCGAACTTGTACTCTTTTTCAGCCGCCCGCGTCTTCATAAACGTTAAACCCAATGATTAATAAACCAAGCTCAACTTTCATTTCTTAGCTAAAACGGGCATTAATGGCGTATGCCGAATAGCGAGATGAATATAATTCTGAGGTTTTATGTGACAAACACATCGAGATTCATGAGCGGCCATGGTATAGTTCATGCCCTCGATAAAATTTCGTGTCCAAAAAGTAGCATCCATGTCGGAATCAACAAGGAGTATCGCATAGCTGGAATTTCTGCATATTTCTGCGCTTCTTCGGCAGAGGGCAGGCTTGCGGCGTAACTAAACGGACGACTAAGAAGGGCACTGACCATATTTTACGGCGCACTTCGCGAATAAAACTGCCAGGCCATATAGGAGTACGTCTCCATCACTTGCGCAGTGTTTTCCCCAGCTGCGCTTCTTGTCAGTTTCCTGATTGCTTTCTGTGTATGGCGCGCGGCGACTGAACTATCACAACATGGCGATGGTTCTCTCGTCGTTCAATTCTCTCATCCAAGTCTGTTTCCACCAACAAAACTACAGCCCAATTAGGCGAAAACCAGCAAGAAACAGGCTTGCCGGCTAACTGTTGGGCTACGCTTGCCTAAGGCTGCAAGATTCGTGGTCAGCGCATTGCGAAACTTGGAATTCTGAGCCTATACAGTAACAAGGTCGAGAGCTGGGCCCGTTGGTGTACACGATTGAAGGTGCATGATTGATTCGTATATAGTCTAACTTTCCGAATCGATCCTTTAATTTGTTTCGCGAGCCACTTCAAGTATGTTATCAAAGGAGTGATATACTACCCGCATAAATTCAAGAGCAAACAAGTTCGAAACGAATTCAATGCGTTGTTTCGTTTGCAGATTCACCTGCATTTGTATAATAGTGGCGTAATTAAGAATCCCGAACATACATATGAGAATATACCGTACTTGGAAATTGGCTAAACAGTGATTAGATGTCATACTTACATGTAATCCATGTCACAGGCGCTCTGATCAGTTATTTCTCGTGCGCAGCTTATGCCAATGGCCACAACTGGCTAGTTGTACATCGTACTATACTCGCGGACAACTTTCTGTGGCTATGAAGGGAAAGCTACGGAGGCAAAGCGCGCACAAGTGAAGGCGCTTCTGAAAAGAGTCCCGCGTTTTAATCCACGTCCGTTTAGGCTGAGGAAGAGAAAACATAAACACCTTATTAGCACCAGTTAAAGAAGACAGAACACACCACTGAGTGGGAAAATTTACTTATTTTGCGGATTTTCCCTTCCGTGTCTGGGGAAACGTGAAACCGTAGCATGTGGAACAGGCCTGCATCGATTCAAGGTCTGTTCGGAGTAACCAAAAGCACTGTTAAACGGTGGCGGACTACTTGGCGTGGTAACACATGTGCAGCAGCCACGCGCCTGTGGCTTTCCCCACAGAAGGTCTTCTGCGAGTATAGGCATAATTTAAAATACCGAATTGTTCCTGCCCCCCCCCCCCCCCCTCCGCCCCCGTTTCTGTGCGTTAATAAATAAGTTCTGCAGGTTACGTGCCAAAACCGCGATATGGTTACATAAGGCATGCTGCAGTAAAGGACTCCGGATTAATTTCAACATGGGCGTTTTTGCATATCACCCCAATCGAAATGTGGCCGCTGCGGACGGGGTTCCATGTCGCACCCTCGGGCCTATAGAAGCGCGACGCCGAATGCCCTATATACGCAACCACGGCGGGTTCACCATGCCGCTTTTGCCAAATAGAACTGTGAAGCGTCCTGCTACGTACAGACGCGCAGCACAATACTTCATGCCTGTTTGAAAAGGAGGCTTCCATGTAGGAACAGTCAATAAGATGAACTTTTACTCTGAGGTAACCAAGGACGGTATAAGTGGTACGGTGGAATGAGGAAATTTGCAGGCATAAGACAGCGTCAGCTGACGCAAGACAGCGGTATTTGAAGGCCGCCTCGGACGTGCAGTGGACATAAAGATAGACTGATGATGATGATCCAATGCGCTGCGATTGTTCCGATTCGTTGGCATCGCCTGTGCGGTTCCGTTGGACCTGCACAGATCGAGCCGTCTATACAGAGAAAAACCAGCCTACTCAAAACCAGCGCGTGTGCTATACGAGAACAAACGCAGGCGTATCCCCGCGCTGCTGTTCGCTCGTGCTCCGATATCAACGCGGGCGCAAGCCGCACCTGCGCTCCTACTGCCAATATACTGACAAGCTGCGCATGCGCGAACCACACGCGGCCTAGCCGGCGTCGTTCTTCGCTTGGCGACCGCCTGAAGTACACGAAGCAGAGGGAGCGTCGACGTTGTCCGCAGGCTATCGGCTTTTGGAAAAGACGTCTTTATACAAGAGCGGGCTCGGCGCGCGCGGCTAAAACTGCCGACGGAAAGCCCTGCGGAGACACGCATGCACGTGTTTTGTTTGCTTTCCTGTCTGTCAGATGACAATGCCTGCTGGCTAGCGCGGAGCGGCATTTGTGGGCGATGTCGACAGCATAAAGGAGGGTAAGGGGAGAATGGGAAGCCTGGAAGAGAAACAAAAGCTGTCAGAAGACGGGCGCTCCGCCTCTTCGCGTTTCTGTACAGCCCACATCAGCTGCTGCAGCTTGCGTCGCAACGTTGCGCGTCTGAAGACACGTTGCCTTGTGTTATAGCACGGTCCGCGGGATCACGTGAACACGCTGCCATTTGAACGTACCGTGGCACTGACACATTGGTAGTTCGAGTGGTTTTGACTGAAGGACTGTTTGACTTGATTTACTTTGTTGTCCCAAAGTTAAACTGGGCCTATGAGAGGCGGTATCGGACGACTCCTGTTTAATTATGACCAGCTTAGGTCCTCTAGCCTACACCTACATGTATCGGTACACGACCATTTTTTGCATTATGGCCCCAAACGATGCGGCAGCCGTGACCGGGGTCGATCCCGAAACTTGGTGCTCATCAGCACAACGATATAACCACTGAGCTACAGCCATGCGGTTCGAAAGGCACTGCCTCCTCAACCACTGGACGTAAAAAAGCCCGTTAGTGTATATGTTGTGAACTTAAGAGCAGCTTGAGGTTGCATTAATCGTCTAGCGCAATTCCGAAGCCGTCTGGGGAGCACAATATTAACTGATCATACCAGTGAATATCATGCACGAGGTTATCAGATTAACTCACACAATAGTTAACATTCACAACCGCATTGCCTTCAGTAGAGCTTACTTGACGCGTGAGTTAGGTGAGTTAGGTTGGAGTGAGCCCTACGTTAATTATGAGTGAGTCGTGGCGTGATCGATGTGTAGTAGTCAGTAGCGATATTCATGAAAACTGGGCAACTGTGAGAATGAATAAATAAGTTGCATTCATGAGCGGTGTACGGCTTTGCCTCAGCCAATTAAGTATCCAATAGTGTGTCGTAGTCATCGTTTGAGTAATGCTGACTTGTGCTGTTCACACCACCGGCTGAACACAGCGCCAGTCAGTGCGTCGGCTTACTGACGTCTGTAGCAGTAAATACGACGCATCGATTATTCTGCTTGTTCATTGCGTTAACACTGTGTTCAGCTTTGGAGATAGTAAGTTATCTGGCTTTCTATTTTTACTCCCTCGACGACTTAGCCTTCGCTCTCGAGAGACGTAATGCGAGCAGAATATAAACAGTTTAAACGGTGAAGCGAAATGTTAATTAGCTTTTGGTGTCACCCTTCGCTTTCATTTGCATGCGGATTTAATTGAATTACTTGACAAAATGAGAAAAGAACTCCGTTCAGAGCTTCTGAAATACCTAGCTTTAGTGCTGCTATAGAGCCACTAAGCCACTATTGCGTAAGAAATGATTTGCTGCTCCAGAGTCTGTTGTATATTGCGACAAATTCAATTAACGACTTGGTCATTAACGAAGTCGCTGCTCGAAAATATGTGGTGCTAGGCCGTGAAACAACCAGGAAGCATGTGACCTCGTTTCAATGAGATTCACTTTCACAACTACACAAACATGTAAACAGACTGGAATCTAGTGGCTGACGACAGAATGCAAGCGCGTGGCCTGTGCTCAAAAGAATAGCCAACTTCACTTCCCAGGTTAAAGCACAGAGATCCGGGCCGGTTAGGGCCACGGCGGCGGCGACGGCGGCTGTCAGCAGCGTCGGCTTCTACCAAAGTCTCAAAGACAGCCTAATCCTCTCGCGAAGAGCTAATCCACTTATTTGCATACATATTGGCACTGTATACGACCCGTGCCCGACGCTGAAACGACTCCCTCCCTGGATTTTGTGACGCGGCCGACCGAGACGTAGTCTGCGTTGCATGCAGTGTCGCCAGGTGTCGCCCTGTCCGAGCTAGGTATAATGGTTCCAGGACTTACATTTGGAAATGCGGTTGAAATTTACTTGAAATCAGGGGTACAATCAGGACTCGATGGCAACCAAAGGTAAGTGGGACGCCTCGCATTGAGCGCTCATGGGAAGACAACCAATGAAGCTGTGCAGGATGATATGGGCTGGACAAGCTTTGAAGTGAGAGAAGCTCAAAGCAAAATTGATTATGCAGAGCGACTGAGGAATGTGGAAGAAAGTAGATGAGCTGGGAGAGTCCCCCCCCCCCCCCCCCCCCCAGGTATCTGTACAGGAAAAACATTCATTCAGAGTGGAGGAAAAGAACTAGGGAAGCTTACCAGCAAGTATGCAGCCTGTGGGCTGGGCAACACAGCGACAAAGAACGTCAAGCGAAAAGTCAGGGAGGCTGAAATAATCTCATGGGTGGCGGCAATGGAAAAGAAACCTGTCATGAGTAACTACTTAAGAGGAAAAGACGAAATCGGAAAAGAAACAATTTATGATAACTCAGAGGGAAGCTCATTACTTTTCGAAGCGAGATCGTGATGCCTTAGAACACGAACCTATGAAACGAGATATAATAAGGAAGAAGAAGCATGTGCCTGCTGCGGTAAATCTAGGGAAACGATGGAGCATGTTTTATTAGAATGTGGACATATCTGCCCAACAGTCGATTTAGGCATCTCTGGCCTCTTTGAACCCCTTGGGTTCAGCGAGAGCGGGGCAAAGTAAACATGACCGCAGTGTGATTAGTAAGCGGCGATAGGAAGATTGGTGGAAGAAAAGTAGGGAAACGACAAACAATGGAGGCGTGCAAAAACAAAGTTCAGAATAGGGGTTCAGAAAGTTTGGTTATGGGAATTCATCTTGGCTTTTTCTTTCCTTTCCTTTTTTTCTTTTTTAATATAGGTAGGACATTAGGCAACATTAGGCAACAGCCGAGGTGACTATCCAGATACTTGCTGGAGAATAAAATGATTTGATTTGATTTGATTTGAATAACAAGCGCTTGGTGGTGCAACCCACCACCCCATTCCAAAGGGGACGCTTATAGCATCCATCCATCCATCCATCCATCCATCCATCCATCCATCCATCCATCCATCCATCCATCCGTCCGTCCGTCCGTCCGTCCGTCCGTCCGTCCGTCCGTCCGTCCGTCCGTCCGTCCGTCCGTCCGTCCGTCCGTCCGTCCGTCCGTCCGTCCATCCATCCATCCATCCATCCATCCATCCATCCATCCATCCATCCATCCATCCATCCATCCATCCATCCATCCATCGCGTACGTCTCTTGCGAGAGTGGATACGATTCACTCTGGAAGGGCAGCCGAACATGGCTATACTGACATATCACGCGGACCGAAGGAATAGCTGGGAACATGTTTCTGTATACGCTAAGCACACTTGCATTACGGGGGCAAATTGAGGCCAGTCAAGCTTCTTCTTGGTGGCACCCTTCCATTTTGTGACTGTTGCCGTTATCTTTGTTGCATCGTACGCAGAGAGAGAGAGAGAGGTAGAGAGAGAGAGAGAGCAAGAAAACTAGTGAGGTTAAACAGCGTAGCTTGCGGTCAGCATTGCACCCGGTCATACAATGAGGAATAGAGAAGCGGAGTTAGGGAAGTGAGCAAAATGAAATGATGACCTGGTAGAGACGTGCGCGCTAAAGGAATCACATGGTCCTGTCTTAGACATGCAAGCAGGAAGACGCACAAAATGACTCTGTTGGAGTGTGGATGCGTTAGACAAGAGTCAGCGCATATTAATGAAACACAAGTTAGAACAAAGAGCCTGGAGATTAATAGTTCTTACGCTTCGAAGGATCGGACTGGCAAGGAGATCGTCGGTTGCTTCTCCTCCCGAATGATAAAGCTCTTTAAATGTTGTGGTGAAATCAATAAAAATAAATGATTTGGTCTAGCCTTCATACCAACACGTGGGCTACATGAGGGCTGCCGTACAGTGGAAAGCGTAGGATTCATTTTTACCACCTAGAACTTCAATAACCTTCGCGTTCATCGCTGCACGGGGACACGTGTCTGCCTGTCGATCCTTTGTACTTTCGTGCACTATGCACCTCGATAAGAATGCTACTGCCCCAGCCCCGAAATGAGTTCACGGCTAACGCTACTGTAAACTGGCTTAGTGCCGACCACACACGCGCAATTATAATCTTTTAATGAAGTCTTAGTTCTGATAGAGGATAGTGTTAGGCCAGTGCTCCCAAAGAACATCCACATCCGCACTGAAGGCCTTACTTGCATTGCTAAGGTTCCTGCGGTCTACGGGCCTTCACGAGAAATTGTAAGAACGTCGTCCCCTACCGCTCTATAGCGTACGCGGGTTGCTTGCTCTCGTCTCTTTTTCTCTCTCTCTCTATCTCTATCTCCCCCTTCCACTCCTTTTACTTTTTATCCTCCTACTCCTCCTCCCCGTGCAGGGTAGCCAACCGGAACTACCGCTGGTTAACCTCCCTGCCTTTCTATGCATACTTTTCTCTCTCTTTTAATGGAGTCTTAGATTACCAAAACACATTTAGAGCCACTCGGCTGCAAAGTGCTAGAAACAAGTGCTTGATCCCACCCAGACCTGCCACCGCAGCTGACCTCATTTTATTTTGTTTGATTCAGAGGCACTGGGAAACATGAAGGTTATGGTGGTCGCTCACTGGGTTCTAACGGGAACGCTGCCTTGACTAATAAAAGTGAAATGCGCTTATGTTAGGGGACAGACGAGCGCCAGGGCAGTGAGAGCGCCGGTATATGGTAGGCGGACTCTACGGGTGTATCGCAACACGAAAAAAAAGAAGCAGAAAAAAAAACCGGGAGAGCGAAAAGAAAACAAAGAAAGCATAGTGAGTAAGCTACCTGCACTCACCGTCTTTTCTGTGTAGGCAAGGAAAGATTAGGCTTTGTTCAGGTAGCGTCCAACGAATGTTTGCCTGACACGCGGGAGCGCTTGTTGCTCGTAAACCCGAAAGTTCGCGCGCTCGTGCACACAAGCTGTACGTGCGCCAAACCTCGGCGTTCATTCAATTAAGCGAGAACTCACGCCGAGGTCGACGCGTGCGACCCTCCCCGCCGAGCCTGTGTGCCCGCACGCGTTCGGTGCACGTCATGCGACCTTCTCTGCTGACCTTTGGCCTCTCGAGAGGGAGGCGAATCTGGCACAAGTGCCCTTGGACACCGATTTTCTCGCACGCCCAACGGTGTGCTCGGTGCCAGAAGTCTTGCGGTGTTGAGTCACTTTATTGTGAACATTATATAGCTGTTCCCTCTCACTTTATTCTTAACGTTACGCTAATAGGAAGCTCTGAGCTATATATGGTGGAATGAAGATAAAAATACAATGCCAATCCAACGCACATGTCGAATCCACGTATATGAAGCGAAATTTTAGTGAAGCGGGTTAAGAAGGGCTGTACAACTAAATGCGACGCGTACAATAGTGCTTATTTCATTCTATGCGTCATGCAACGTCATACAATGTTTACATTGATGCACCGCATAGGTCACAATTTTAATCTCGTGCAACATTTCTATTTGCGCATTGTGCCATTCACAAGCTATGCCGAAATACAATCACCAAATGAGGCGCATCCGCGCTGTCCGATGTCGATGCGGCGATGTCATGAGGGCGATATTGAATGCTCATCGTGGGAATAACGGCGAGGGGAGGCAACTAGAACTTCGCTTTGAAAAATAGAAATTATTTCTTCGCAAGCAGTGCACGAGGCAGACCTCATAGGCGCAAGTGATGGAGAACAAGTGAGTGACGAAGGAGGATAGTGAGGATAGATAAGAGTGATGCGGGTATGTTGGTGAACAGCTTATTAGTAAAATTTTCAAACACTCTCCTCCGCAGCAATCTGTAAACGTATGGTGTCGGAGAAAAAGAAACTCTTGCTGAGCTGAGTCTACTGGAATGCTACAAACGAATATATATATATATATATATGTATATATACAACGTTATATCTTTATAATATAAATAGAATATTGTTTGTTGGCTTCTTACGATATCATTAAGAAAAATCGGGCTCCACGGCTAACCCCCTTTCTTCCCGTTTATATATATATATATATATATATATATATATATATATATATATATATATATATATATATATATATATATATATATATATATATATATATATATATATATATATATATATATATATATCACGAAAGAATAAGCGCGACGTACGTGAAAACACGTTCTTTTTCACTGTCAAACGTTTCGGCTGGTGGGCCAGCCTACGTCAGTGACGAAGGCCAGCCGAAAGGTTTGTCAGTAAAAAATAACGTGTTTTTAACGTGTGTGCGTCGTGTTTATTCTTTTGTGCTCTACCAACGGAGCCAGTGTACTTTTTTAGCCGCCACAACTGGTGAAATAGCTCGATCTCCGTATATGGGTGAGGAGGAAGTGGCTAGGAAGAAGAGAAGAAAATAGAGAGGTGTTTGTTGTTTATTAACTGCAACAATTACAGGGGTGTTAGCCAGTTTATATAGGCCGGTTGGTTACCCTGCGCTGTGGTAAGTAGGTAAAGGGGACTAAAGTTGTTAAAGGGAGACGCGATCTAAAATTGAAAAAATAAATAAAAGAATGGAAACAAGTAACTGCCCATAAGCTCTATGTGGCGCACAGTAATACTCAATCTATCACTGAGTCAGCATGCTCTCTTCAAGCGAATTCAGCTAAATACAAATCCTTTAGAATAAGAGGAAGCTCTGTCGAAAGCGTTGTGCGTTACATATGGAAATGAACTACATTTCGTGCTGCAAAAAGAGGGCGCAGTAGAGTAATGCTTGCTATCGCCTACAAAAAAGCTCGAACGGCAATTTACATTGGAATGAATCATGTTTTTTTAATGATGCGAGGCAACAGCTGTGCCATTATGGAACAACGTGCTTCGGCTGCTGGAGTGCTTCCGTGGCAGCTAAGAATTCAGCTTGCGGATGTGCGATCATCTGTGCAAAATAATGAAGAAGAAGAAATAAGAAAGACAGCATAGTAGTTTATGTTCAGTGAGGTTCGCTTGATGCATTTCAACACCTCTATTTCCGCCTTCCGCACCTACGCCTGGTCTTCGCTGACTCAAACTTTCTGATATAGATTTGGACAATCCTACGGGACAACCCTGTCTCATTATTTTTTAATCATCGGAGGCCGCTTCGATTACATCGCTGACGAAATTTGTGAAGTTCGTTAGGTGCATTGGTATACTCGTCCATAAAGAATTTCGGGCAGTATTTGTACGCAATATCATTGAAAACCTGTGAACCATCACCATGGCGAGCGAAAAAAACGGCCCAATGGGATCGAATGTGCTGAGCGAGTGGGGTAAGAAGGAAAAGGCGGTGGCTTGGTAATTGGTTGACGATAAGTCACTCGGCGGCCCTTAAGCCATTTATGTGTAATATCTGCTCTGGCAGCCATTCTGAACGATGTGAGATTAACGCCCTCCCCCCTCCTTCCCATTCTATTCCCTATAACCTATGTGAGTGGTCAGGACCCGACACGGTATTGATCAAAACGGGTAGCCAACAATGCCAGCGCCCAGTGCCAAGATAAGTCCGCAGCCACGGATGCTGAACGTCGAGTTTTACTTACAGCTTGTGGCATATCTCGGTAGTCGTAAGTGCATGAACGCCAAGCGTTATCGCAGGCTGCCTTTGACTGCGCACTTGCCAAACACAACAAGCGGGCACTCACTCGAAGAGTTCTCGAATGCGCCGCTTTTGTCCTTGGAGAGTAGCGTCCTCGCAGATGAAGAATAAAGCAGCCGCTGGGAAACAAAAGAATCGGCAGCGCGTTGCGTGTCTTGCAGATAGGTTCCCCGGAGTTAGGAAGGAAAGCAGGCGCCGTCATGCCATGTCGCTCTTTCCTCTGTGTCTGTGAATTTCGTATACGCTGGCATAACTGCGCGTTCGTCTTATGAATAGAACCAGCGCGCATGAGTTGGAACTGCAGAGATATAAATTGTAAGAAAGCGCTTCAATTATCTCGCCGAGCCTTGTTACCAAACGAATGGCTGGTGTAGCATTCATGTGCATGATTACGGTGCGGTATTGGTTATATCGCATGATGGCACACGTGAAGGCACGATCGATCTTATAGCGTCGACGAAAGAGGGCAAGCTAGAACGGTGTTAGTGAGCGAATGTAAAGTGCAATCAATCAATCAATCAATCAATCAATCAATCAATCAATCAATCAATCAATCAATCAATCAATCAATCAATCAATCAATCAATCAATCAATCAATCAATCAATCAATCAATCAATCAATCAATCAATCAATCAATCAATCAACGAAATCATTCAATACCTGTGGTTATTGTCTTTGCTGCTCACACGGGCTGAGGACAGCAAAAACATAAATTAACAATGCCCAAACTCGGTTTGACGATTGCTTTACATCAACAATTATGGTTTTTCCCCCTTTTGTAGGGTGCTCAAACAGAATCAAACGAACCCGTAATCATATGCCATTACTCTGAAACGACTTCCAGGCGATCAGTAATCATGAGTTACACAAAATCAAATACGTTCAAAATCAAATTACACAAAATCAAATACGTTCCACGTCAACGACCGCTTCTATAGTGGCGGTTTGCCTTCGTGGAATTCTCACTATACCAGTTGCGCAGGCGACGATAGGTTCCTTCTCAAAAGCTTCCGCGCTTTTTTGTTCACCACAAAAGCAGCGTGAACCAAGCCCCGTCTCGCGAAGTGTTTCGTTTGTCACCCCAACCATGCAAGGCTGAAGGGGTGCCTCTATTTGAAACGTGAAACGATAGAAAACTCGGGACATCTTTTCTCACAGGAACGGTTACCAAGGCGAGTTGGGCATGAATTTCTCTTTTTAACTATACGCTGTTGGAGGATAAGCGTATAGAGATAAGGACCACGTTTTCTCCGTGATATAGCAGTACATTATGGTAGCTGCGATGTCGTCATTGGATGGCCCTCGTATACAATTTGCATTTGTAAACAAATAGGCGTAGAGCGGGCGAAAAGATAAGGGGCACAATAAATAAAACTTATCATTCGTAAGTGCTGTCTGCCATTCGCCGGCCGCCTCCGCTAATTTCCAGCTTCAGGATTGGCTAGAATTTCCTCTCGTGAAACATCCTAGTGTAAGAGCATATTTTTTTTTTAGAACAAAGGCTCAGACGACTACGTTGACACTTCGCTAATTACCGCTTCGATCTTTGAGTAACTTTTCTGAAATGCTATACCTCTGGAAAACTTGTCTGTCAAGAAAATTTCACCTAATAAACTGCGGCGTGACATCACACGCTGCAGTTTCACGGGAACAAGACGAGCTCGGCCGCACGTGTTACGTAAACGTTCTCGATTGCGGTTCGCTGTTGGAGCCGTGCTGGATTCGGCGGCGGCCCGCGCCGCGACGGTCCGACCTGCTGACGCTTCGCGCTCCAAGACGTGTCCCGGCGTGCCACTGCCTGCTTGCCGCGGCATCGCTCCTGCTTGCTCCGGGTCGTTGCGCAACTTCCCTTTCAGCGAACCGCCGACGACAACGGGGCGGACCGAGGATTCTCGTGGAACAACGGAGGCAGGCCCGCGGCAAATAGCGAGAGCTCCTTACGCGCCACCTCCTCGTCTACTTACTCTTTTCTCTCTTTCTTTTCGTGCCTGCGCGTTAACCCGCCCGATCCTCCCCTTTGTGTACGGAGAGCGCGTTTCTTTCACGACCCGGGATCGACGCGGCGGGCATACGTGCGTGGGAACGCGAACCCCGGCGCAGTTCACATGACTCCGAAGGCTCTTTGAGGCGCGGCCATCGCTCGCTAGCGCTGTGGACTCCGCGGCGATCCATTCCTGCGGCGTACTGAGAGAAAAAAAAAAAAAAAAAAGGAAGACGGGAACGGGCCGCTAAAGAGCACACGGTGAGATGCGCGCGCCCCACGAGCAAACGTTCATCCAGCGTTCCCTCATTCATTTTCAGTCGCCATTTTAGATGGTCGGTCGCAGCGCACAACCCTGCCGATCGCGGGGTCCGTCCTCCGCTCCGCCATCTGTCGCCTGATTAAACTGAGTGCGAGTTCGCCTCGCCGAGATGTCGGCAGTTTATTCAGCGGGTCCCGTCGACCGGATGACGCCCGCCTCCGTGATCGTGATGGCCCCCGACTTTTTCTAAAAGGGGTTCAGCTGCGGGAGGGTCGACGGTGTGCTGGAATCCCATTTCTGTCCTACCGTGGGGAATTGCCGCACGTGCATTTATTATCTGTCCATAAATACCGCTTCGCACAAGTTCGGCGGGCGTTTGTTGTGTTATGAACTTTTTTTCTTCTATATGTGCTGGCTATAGGGATTATTTTTTGACAAGTTATAGGACAGCGACCTGAATTGTGTTTCCAACAGTACACGAACGGACGACCATCTGCTGAAGGAGATGTTTTGACACCACATGGCAGCTTATATCTTCAGCCCTCGAAGCTTGCACTGCATATGTTTGCTATATGTGGTTTTGAAATAACGCATTTGTGAACTTCAGATTGTTTCCGTGTTTGTCCATTCGTGACGCATGCATGTGTGTCTTTGCAGTACTATTTTCTGCGACAATGTGTTTAGATAGATCAGCGACGAGAAGTAGTCGGCCCCAGCGTCTGGCTTAAGTTTGCGCAATTAAACATAAGATGGGCGATAAGCTTATCGAAAATAATTAGGCCTGGACAAATGGAAAGTGGTTTCACACACAGTGACACTCTACTGGCGTACTAGACGGCTTGCCACAGGTTTTCATCAAGTAGCTACGTGACTCGATGCAACCGACTAACCGAATGGCTATGTCTCAGCACAATCAAGAAGGGGGCTGGGCGATGGAGTAGCACACTGGTTTAAGGTTATATAAGCAGATATAAAGTGCGAAGATAGGTCCTATCGAAACGTTGGACAGCCTTTCTGAGGCCAAATAACATTTCTTCGTGGTGACCGAGGATGGCGTCACGACTCAACACCAAACGTTCCGTGGAGTACCGCAAGGCGGAGTGTTGAGCCCGACGCTATTCAACCTAGTGCTCGTTGGCCTAGTCAGATGCTTGCCCAACACAGTTCATGTATCAATATATGCCGACGACATCTGCATTTGGACGTCTGCTGTTACACGACTGTAGGTACGAGCACGGCTACAAAAGGCAGCTATGTTAACATCACTGTACTTGCGAAAACAGAACTTAGAGCTGTCTTCAGAGAAATGCTGCCTTGTTACATTCACTCGGAAGGCAATGAAGCGTTACACTGTAATTGTCAATGGGCAGGCAGTTGCAAAATTAATGCACGGAAACACCGCTTTTTAGGGGTAATTATTGACCGCGACCTATCATGGAGCCCGCTTGTTTCATACCTGAAGAAGAGATTATTGACAATAATTCATCTCCTCAAATTTCTCGGCGGAAAGTCATGGGGCACTTCGGTGCGGTCAATGCTGCAGCTTTATAACGCCTTGTTCCTCGGTTACGCAAGATAAAGCCTTCCTGTGCTTGGTAACACCTGCAAAACAAACCTGCGTGTACTCCAGGGACTACAAGCTCAAGCCCTAAGGACGAGTCTCGGTCTTCCGAGGTGTGCATCTACAGCGGCAACGATTGTCATAGCTCGAGATCATCCAATATCAACGTACTTGGCAACCGACGCTCTCAGGGCGCATATTCGGCACGTTGCCCGACTACCTTCTCACCATCTTGCCGCTCTACCCGCAGAAAAGCCACACGCAACTTTCAGTCGTATAATTATTGCCAATCGTACCTCATTGCTATCGAACTATACATGCCTGCAGCAAGACCATCCTCAACTTTATGGTGCCTGCACAGACCTGGCATACGCCTCACCATCCCAGGAATCATGAAGAAAGCCAACATGTCGTCATCTGCCCTTAAGCAGGCCACATTAGAACTTTTACATGAGGTGCACAGTGGCCGCGTACACGTTTACATCGATGGCAACATGCCAAATTGTACGACTGTGACAATTTGTTTTGGACCAACGGAAAATTTTCTCCAGAAATTCACTGTTAACTGCGCAAGATCCAACACTTCACCCGTGTCCTCTAAGAGGAATTGGTTGCAGGCTTAAGATTGCGGTCATCTTTGCACCAGAAGTGCTGCTTGGATTGCTGCCTATAGCCTCCGAAATGAGTACACCGCATGTAATTACCTGCTATTAGACTCTCGATATAGTAACTGCGGGCACTCGACTGCATTTACTCTTTTGTTAATCGCTGATGTATTATTTATTTATTTTTATGTTTGGTACGGTCGGCCCTTCGGTTGTCCGTATTCCCAGAAGCATTTCCTCACATTCTTTGTGCAGCAAATGCATCGCAATAAGAGAGATTTGCACAATGCATGCGATCTGCGTTTGCGTCAGGATTTTGTCATTTAATAAACAACAAAACTCTCTATTTTCTCCTATTTTGGCTTAGTGCGTGGTGCCATTAATATAAACACATTGTGTGTTGCCGTGGGGCGTTTTCTTGGTCAGAACATTTTTTTTTTTTAATGCGAGGATAAATGCCTCAGGGCATACAAGGGTATGTGATGGGGGTGAATAAGGATGATTAAATGAATGAAAAAAGATTTTACACGTAGAACAGTGGTTAACTTGTTTACAACAGCCTAAGCACGAGGTCGAGGGATCAAATCCCAGCCACGGCTGCTGCATTTTGATGGGGGCGAAATGCGAAAACACCCGTGTACTTAGATTGTGGTGCACTTTAACGAAATCCAAATGGTCGAAATTTCCGGAGTCCCCCACTACGGAGTGCCTCACAACCATATCGTGATTCTGGCACGTAAAACCCAGTAATTTTAATTTTCTTGTTTACAACAGCCACAGCTGGAATCTCGAAATACGAGGGCATTAAAATTTGGCCATGAGCATCTTACAAAATAATGATGAGTCGTTGAAGCGAAGATTGCAGTGCAAGGCATTTCCGCTTTCAAGATATTACAGACGCCCGTTTCAGCACTTCAGTCATCCATCGCATTTTAACGCACTCAAGCAGTAAATACCTTAGTTCTTTTTGTTTTATGTCTTCCTGGTACTTTTTTTAGTAAATAAGATCAGTGCCATAATCTGCGACATGCGAAATAGCGTTTCCTTCGGTTCATACCTTCAGTTGCCAAGTGTAATTAACTGACTTGCAATTTTGCAAACGTGGGTGCGTTCGCTCGGGGGCATTATTCTTAGCGGAACGCAGCAAAAATCTTGCGAAATTTGTTTACCCGCATGGTTCCAACGGACAACGTGCACATTATCGCCTCGGTTCTGGATGATCCACATGTTCAGTGCTTCCTTAATTTCTACATAGAGGGACTACGAACGCTGTGCACTCAGCGGTACGATCCCCGCACTATAAGTTAGGGGCGAATTTCAGGTAATGGAAAAGGTTTATGCGTGTAACAGAAAAAGAAGAAAGAAAGAGTGATATATATATATACATATATATATATATATATATATATATATATATATATATATATATATATATATATATATAGAACTAAAATAATGAATGAAAAACTAAAGCGCATTGGCCTGCATTTATGATTCTTGCAGCGGCAAGAAAGTTTCGATTGATTCGAAATGCCAAAAAAGAAGAAGTTTAGAAATGAAGTATAGAAGTGCCTCGTGCCCGTATCACGACTGTTGTGGCACTTAGAGAAGACTGCAACGGGCGGCCGAAAAATTATTCTGCAGCGACCCTCGCCCGAGGTGGCGAATATCATTAGTCCCAGGTGTTAGGGCGAGGGTGTGCGAGGGTATGCGTAAGAACCGTTTACCGTTGACCAGTTGCCCTTCCATTTAAGCATCTTCGCTATTACGTCTGGCCTGTTAAATTTCTTACGAACCGCTCTAGCATGCAAACTGTATTACGAACAAATGCAGAAGAGGCTGCATTTTGCAACATTCATTGCCTTCGCTTTTTTTTTTCGTCTCCCATCATCCGTCGTGCCGCGTGTTCGATCCCAGTGCCAAGGAAGGCGTAGGCGCGGTGTCACACGAGGGTAACGCCGTAATGCGTGAAGGAGGGAAAGTGAAAAGGATACGGCTTTCGAATTCGCACATCACGGATACGGAAAACAGTGTACACGTGAAATTATAAATCGTTTAATATTTTGGAGACGTCCTTGTCTTTTTTCCTCCGTCCGAACCACCGGCCATATATGCCATGCCTGCTGAATAGGCCCGTTCTCGCCTCTCGTCCACCGTTTGGCTGTCAGGTTGGCTTTAGCTGCGGACCAATTAGCTCAGTTGAATATCACACAGGAAAGAAATAAAAGAGATAAAGAAACGTTATGCTCTCGCATGGGCAAGCGAGCGAGCGTTCGAAAGGCGGACAGCCGGCCCGCAGCGTTGCATCGCCGGCTGCTGCCGTGGTTCCCAGTCCAGCTGCCGCCTCCACCGTCGCCGGCTCCATCTGGGGCCGGCAGCCACCTGGCCCGAGAGCTGAGCCCATCTGCCAAGTCGCGCGCTCCGATGCGCTGTGCTGCTGTTGCACAGCCTGGCGGCGGTGGCGTTGTGTCGCGCGCGCGGTCCCTGCCCGGAATATTGGAGTGTTTCGCAGTTCGTATACATATACTGCGGAAGTGGCCCGCCTCTCTGCCGGCCGAGCCACGTGGTGCGTGTCCTGCGAAGCAGCCGGACAGCGATGCTGCTGGCGAGGGGTGAGCGCGGTATACACGTCAGGCTCGGGAACGCACGCTTCCGCTGACACGTATAGTACTTATAAAGCGCGAAGGGCTCTCTCTCTCTCTCTCTCTCTCTGCACGACCGCGCCCGGCCGCATTTAGTTAAGGCGCAGCCTGCGTGTGGGTAAAGGCCGATCCACACGACGGACCAAATTGCTCTTTTGGACCGCGGTCCGCGCATCACGTGATAGGACGTCACCAGTTCGTGCGTACCGCCGTTGGCCCGCGCAAGACAGCGGCCCTCGCGGTCCAACAAATCGCCGAGGCTTTTCCCGGTTCCGTTTTGGCGGCGGACCGCATGCAAACCGCAGCGATTTTGGCGTAGCCAACGAATGTTGTCCGGCAACAGAGTGTCTTCAGCCAAATCCAACCTAGTTTCCGGCCCAGCAAAAGCCAGTCAAGCCAGTCGTTTCATGTCCGCCGTTCCGCCTACACGTGCGTGCAGCAGATATATTTTTTAAACACCGTGTCCGCTTGGAGTGACGAGGAGGTTTTTTTATTTTGTATACCTCGTTGAACAGTTCCCGGCTTTGTGGGACTCGAGCCGGAATGATAACAATGATAACACTCTGGCCGAGAGTGTAGCTGGTTGGTCTGCTCTGCCGTCTGCTATGGCGGTCCGCCGTGTGGATCTGCTCTGCGCCGGACCGGACCGCGCCGGGCCGTTACGTCGCATCACATGACCGAGCGGCCCGCGGACTTTGTCCGTCGTGTGGATCGGCCTTAAGTGGTAATGAGGCGTTCTGATGCTGCTGCGGAGCGCAAAGTAGCGGGTTCGATACCCGACCACGACTGCCGCCGCATTTTGGTGGCCGGGGGCTTAACGCAAAAGCGCCGGTGAAGCGCGCTCTGGTGGCACACGTTAACGAGCTACAGCTGGTCGAAACTGATTGGGGGTCGTCCATTACGCCGTCTCTCGTTGTCCGTGAAGTGCCTCGGGACATTAAACCCTACGATTTACTTTATTTGATGCGCGAAGGCCAAGTGGCTCGGGTCAGCACTATTCACTCAGCGCCACACTTAAATAGTGATAGTTCTTAAACTCACAAGTGTTTTTTGGTTTACGAATACTGTCCTTCAGAACAGTGCCGCATGCATAAACGGTGGCAGACTTGATGGTTGTCCGGCTGGCCTGACGTTGTACTCATTGTCTTGTAAGGATCCCGTGCACAAACACACAAAGAAAAACAGTGCAGCACTTCGCTGGGCTCGCAACTAAAGTTAATTTCTTGGTCTGTGTTTTCGTGCGCTAGTTCTTTACCGTGTAAACATACCATCTTGACTAGCTCGATGTTTTACGATTGCACATTGTAACGCCACCCAAATGTATGTAGGAGGCGTCCCCCCAGTCGTGTGAACGTATCGATGATATTCCGATGACACGTAGCTGTTAGCGGCAGTAATGCGAAAAGCTGACGAAGCTCCCCGGAGTGTGTCGACTCGTCAGGGGCGCGGCCTGCCTGGCGCTGTCTCTGTCATATTTCACGGCGGGGTTATCATTGACGGGGATATATTTCGAGCTGCATACGGGGACGGCGCAAACATTTTGCTTTTCGTTCTTGCTTCGTAAAGCAGAGCCTTGTAGTCAAGGCACCGAGGCTCGTTCGATCATGCCAGGCTTGCAAACGGAGTCTATCTACAATTCGGCCATGCGAACGTCGTAACTTCAGAAGCACGCAGTCTCAACCACGGTCTCAGATGCACATTTGTACGTATATAGATATCCACATATATATACAGTCATAAATGGACGCGTGCGCAGTAAAGCAAGATGGAGCATTGCTGTCATATCAACCCCGAAGGCTCTTGACTGTTTATCTGAGAGGGTGAAACATACGAGCGAGCGAGCGAGCGAGAGAGAGAGAGAGAGAGAGAGAGAGAAAGAGACGCTCACATTAATGAAAAGCTCGAGTTGCCCTGGATGATTACCTGACGCGCTGCTCCTGGTACTGGGTGCTAATATATGTTGTACGGAGTGATCGCACAAGCACATAAGCAGCAGATACAGCCATATATTTGCCCGTATACAATAAAGCTATTCGCGAAGTCTTGTTAAGGCCTGTAGACCTTAAAAAGATTCAAGGCGCTCTTAGTTATCCCTACATAGATGAATGCGAAGGCATTGTGGCTACATCAGCAGAAGTGCGGTGAAGTCCGGTGGCGCCACTGGCGGAGTCACGTGACTGGAGCGGCCACGTCTGCAGAAGCGCCGCGGTGTCATGTGACCAACGGTGTTCGTCACAACGTGCGCACAAAGTAAGGTCGTGGGTTCGACTGCCACCAAAGCTCGTGGATTCGAGTGCCTTAATTAACTCAACCTTAACTGTGTCCTAGAGAGAGAGAGAGAGGAAAGGGGAAAGGCAGGGAGGCTAACCAGAGGGGAAGATCCGGTTTGCTACCCTACGCTGGGGGGAGAGGGGAGGGCGAGGTAAAGTGATAACAAGATAGAGATAAAGAAAGAAAGGAGCATAGACATACAATCACAGTGGGTCGCTGTCGCTGCATACTGTCACCGCGCAGCACAGTATCACTTGCAGCACTATGAACATCTGTTCAGGCTACAGCTGCTTGTCCAATTCTGTTGCCTTTAAAAACTGCAACAGTGCCCTCGTCGCCCTCTGCTGCGATGGCTTGTGATGGCGGCATTCTAAAATAAGTTCTTCTGCTAGAGGTATTCGTCCTAATTTACTTCACGATATTTAACACCAAAGGTCATGCGTTCGAGTGTCTCAATTAACTATGTCTTAATTAGTCATACCTTAACTAACTTCACCTTAATTAACACTAAAGGTCGTGTGTTCGACTACCATAAAAGGTCTAGGATTCGTAGCCTTATTGGGCCATCGTGTGGTCACGCCAACGCCGACAACGCCGGATTTTCCGCCTCATGAGCCATATATTGCTTTCGCATTAAAAAAAAAAATCACCAACGATTACAATACTTCCTAATGCAAATTTTGAGCGCAGCTCTATACGTGTTTCCATTTCGCGATATGTTGGCTGGCGTGGGGCAAACAATAACAATCGAAACAAGCGCGAACGAGACCGGATCAAGCATACCAGACAAGCGCGAGCAAGAGCTGACGCGAGCAAACGATAGTCCGACACGAGCGGTCTGGCTGAGACCAGATACGAGTATATATAGGCATCGAGCGGTCGGGAGGGTGCGCATGGCACCAGCTTCTCGCGCACACGTCACTGAAGGGGCTGCTCTCATGGTCTCTGCCTTTCGCGGATTGCGGCTTTCATCTCCCGCTCCGCGTTCGCTCTTTCATCTTTCGCTCATTCGCTCGGTTACGCCGACGCCGAGCCCGACGCTCGCCGCAGGAACGGGCGCTTAAGAGCTGCGCTCTAAAAGAGATACAAGAGCTCTTTCGTGTAGAGCATAATGCACGGATGGTGCTTCCCATGAGCCGTGAATGACCCGTAGCTCGTCGCGTTGCAAGTGTAAGGCGACCTTCAGACAACAGAGAGTTTAGCTTGTGTAATTACTGTTCGCGCAATGTTGCGTTACCGGGGACAGCACCATCTTTGACCAGAGAGGTCACAGTGTTTAACCAGGGAGGGCACAGAGTCCTCGGCAATTGATCATGTGCTACATACTTATTTGCTAGTGTAGAGCGTTGGCAGTGACGCAATCGATAACATGCGCTTCCTTTTTTTTTATATTGCCTCGTCTAGAACACCCATAAAGCACAAAAACATTTCACATGCTATTGGACAAAGCATCACAAGATTTCGCTACCAGCGATGTTACGGCCATCCACGTTCACTGATAACCCTGTCGCTCTGTACTGAGGGGACAAGCTAAGTCTATCTATCGCCTCGCTGACGAGTAACGGCAGCAGTCACATATAACATTAATCCTCGGGAACCCAGAGCGCACAGGCAAGCCTATTCACAAAGTTTTGTACTTCATGTACACTGGTCATGTTGAATCTGATGCGGCGAAGACATGCTTGTTGTTGTTGCCTATGAGGCCTACCGGCATGGGAAAGTCGCACGATGCACGCGTTAGGATAAACGTGCACCGCGTTCCGAACATCCTGTACCATTATGCGAGACACCCCAAAAAGTTGGCGCCCGTTTGAAATTACTTGTGATTTAAGAACTCCGTGCGTATTTAAATAGCACAAGCTATACCGTAGACGGGAACACCCGCGTATAATTCTGTCATGCAGAGAGAAACGGTAAGAAGCCTTCGGCGACGCCATTTTGTATGCAGACGGCAAATTCATGAAGCGGCGCACTTGTTCACTGCGTGTCAGAAAGTTCAGCCGGCCTTGCGGCCATCAGTGTCAAATTTCTGATCTGGTCATAATGGAAAACAGCAGGCCGCATCCGCGTATACCTGCGAGCAGAGTCAGAAAGTAATCTTACCTATCCATGTTCGCCTGCCTCTATTCACGTGTATTCGTGCAGCAGGTAAATTTCTCGCGCATGAACAAATCAGGGCGCGCGCGAAAAAATTAAAAAAAATCTTGTGCATGTTTTGACACTGTGGGTCTTTTTCTTCAGTGATTCGGCGAAGGGATGGTTTTGTCGAGTCAAATATCAGACCCTGGACAAACAGCATGTACGAATGCGGTGCGTCTCCACAAGTGTATGTAAAAATCCTCGAATGCTGTACTTCCACAGATATTCCAATAAACCTCAGCAGAACGATTTGGTCAATGTGAAAGTTAGAATCTCCGTAAAAAGACGCAGTCGGTTACAGTATAACGTAAAACTAGTTTCGTCAAACTATACCTATATATACAGCTTCAGAAGTTATCAGAAATATAATACGGGCATTGATTTTCGGATTGCCCCATGCGTGAAAATCAGGGCACGATATCCCGATGCAAATCAGGTGGGCACGCGATTCACGAGTTCATTCGCATAGCGGTCGAATTCGTTTCGTAAACGGGCTCGTCGAGCCCTTCTCGACCCGCGCCCAAGTCAACACGATGCGGCCCTCCCACTACGATCGCATCATTGCTTATGCGCTCGCCGCCGCTATACAAGCTCGTCAGGGTGAGAAAGCTATAGCGAACAGTTGCGTTGCCTCCTTCCCATCACGCGCGACGACCGATTGCCGGGGACGCCGCGTGTAGGACACCGCGTGCGAACGATTTGCATGAGAGCCCGGCGATTGCATCGCGATTACCGGCGCCAGCGAACGCGCGCTTTCACCAGGCCGCCCATTAGCGGTCGCTATAGTACACCACCGCTGACTGTTGGGTCGGAAGCTTTCGTTAGAACGCCCGCCGCGGGTATTAAGCAGGTACGGAGCAAGAGGGTGAGCGCGGGGGGGGGGGGAGCGAGGGGGGGGGGGGGCGTTGCACAGCGTCGACCGTTAGACACTGAACGTGCTGTTATGCGCGCCCCATCGGCCCCTTCTAGGAGAGGTCTACGTTAAACTTTCAATTTGAACACTTGCATCACGGAAAGCGCCCTAACTGACTCTTGGTCTGAATTGGAGGAAAGTAGTCGTATTTGCATGAAAAAAAAAGGAAGCTATGACGAGAGCGTAAAGGTACGAACTCGAGAGAATAGATTGAAAGTGTGAGCGTCAGTGGATATTTCTAAGAAATGTGTTGCAATGAAGAGAACTAAACACACTAAAAAATATAACGACGTTAGTAAGCAAAGGATGACCAAAAAGAAAGAAAATGGCCAGCTTTAAAGAAAGTATAGCGAAGGAAATCAACCAAGTCTATGGCTAATTCCTTACATTGTAACTATGCGAACCGGTCTCGAGTTACCTGCTTAAGGTGTAACTGCTTTGTAGTCGTTAGCAGTTGCAACGAAAAGTGTTGTCTTGATTGTGAAAATGCAATTAAGGAGGAATGAAATTTGTGCAGAGCAAACGTGTTATAAACGCGGAACGAAAGCCCAGCGAATTAATTACACAGACACGCAAGAAAAAGGGAAGTAGAAGAAAGAAAACGAAGAAGAGGGGCGCAACATCCGAGCTTAAACGCGCTCACATTACCATGGGCTGCTGTTGGTTCTCCACGCAGGTTAGTTACCGATGAAACTCGGCGACTTGCGATTTCCCAAGTAATTTCTTTTTCTTCTTGCTCGTGTTCTATATTCAAATTCGGAGTTAGTCGTACATATGACCACTCGAAATGCAAGCGAGAGTGCATGCAGGTTGTTAGGTGTTCTGGCGAGACGAAAGAAGCTGTGCCGTTGTTTGTTTATTAAGGGATGCGTGCCTGAAAGAAGTTGGCCACCGAAGGTCCGGCTATCCTACAAACATAAAAAAAAACAAGGGTGCCAGCAACTAAGAAGCTGGGAGAAAAACGACAAGCACAAAAAGGATAAAGGGCTGAATGATTTATTTTTCACGTGAGCTTTGGAAAGGATATCACTGTATTTTCTCTGATAGCGACTAGTATATGATAATTCTTTGTTATAAGAGTAGCGGGCGCCTTCTAGAGGCACCAACATCTTATTGAATACATCCAATATTAATTATAGTAAATATAAATAAAATATCAAGTAAGACAAGCATTGCCTGCCACACTCTGTGCATTTACTCTACGTTCCCTATAATGTTCTCTTTATTTTTAGTTGTACTGGCCTAGCTTTCTATGTGCTGACTGGAAAGATGGACTGGTAATCTGCACTGAGAAGGGAAGTTCGCAGGTCGCATGGCATATCGGGCTCTCAGCACGGAAGGTGTTGTTGCCGTCAAGAGACATCGAACCTTAAGAGGAAACCAACTCCAATTTTACAGCTCTTAATTGTACACCTGGAACGCCGCAGAAATGCTCTCATTAGGTGATGTCTGAAACAATTGTAATGAAGTTCGTTGTACTTAAAAAAGAAGTTAGGTTTTGCATATGTTGGAAGTATAATTTACATGACGGACGCTAATTTATTTTGTAAATATTTCCCAATACCGACTGCTATAGTAAGAAAAACAAATTCAGGCAAATAGATTTACAATCAGTAACTCCAGTTTTGTGACACTTTTCCCATTGTTTCCGCTATATTATTAAGTGTGAAGAGCGTAATAAAAATGGGTAAGAAAAGCTGCTAAATACACTGGCTAAATTTGTCTCTCAGCACATTTTCATTTGAATCGGTTTTCGTGATGCCTTATTATACCATACCAGAACCAAAAATTAATTTCCCCAGGTATTACGTGTCAAAACCACGATCACATTATGAAACAAGCCGTAGCGGGGGACTTCGGATTAATTTCGGTCACTTGAGGTTCTTTAACGGGCGCTCAAGACACGGTACACGAACGCTTGTAGCCTACATCGGAATGCGGCCGCTGCAGCTCGGAACCGAACCCGTGACCTCGCGCTCAGCAGTGCAACGTTACCGCGGCGGGTACATCGTGCAAAATCCATATACCACGCACATCTCGAACGCAAGAGGATCACATTCAGCAAGTGCCAAGGTTGGAAAACACTCGTATGAGATATCATAATCTGATACCAAAGTTTGGGCACGAAATGCTGGACCTGGCGTACTTCGACCACCATTCGTTAAGCCGAGACACAAAGCGAAATATCCTGTTGTCGTGATGCAATAAGGCTAGCTATGACCACGTTCTTGATAATAATGATACAACAATGAATAAACGAGAGCGCAGCGCACGTTCATTCTGGCTGTGCTTATGAGTGGCAGCCGCATAGATAAGAGATTAACAGGAGCCGGCTACTGTACTGTACTGTGACGTCGTAACATATCCACTTCCGGTGTGCGGAAACTGACTCGCAAAAAGAAGTAGTATATAGCAAAATGTTTGGACGCCTTGGCGCTTGCCGATATTGTTTGAAAGGGTCGCACTTTCCACCTCAACCT
Source organism: Dermacentor andersoni (assembly GCF_023375885.2). Classification (NCBI taxonomy): domain Eukaryota; kingdom Metazoa; phylum Arthropoda; class Arachnida; order Ixodida; family Ixodidae; genus Dermacentor; species Dermacentor andersoni. Next base: position 177,584,092 of record NC_092818.1, read on the forward strand.
TCAGCTTACGCAAAGAATAAATAAATATAATACAATAAAAAAAAAGTGGACAAGTGATATTGTCATGTCAGTGCTCCATTAACCGAGACTCTCTCGACTGCCTGAACGTCAGGTCCAGCGCGGAGGCCACTTGCAAGCGACAGCCTACGTGTATTTTATGTCTTCGAAGAAGAGACAAACAAACCGAGCATATGGTGCGCCGAGTCCGGGGCTACGGCCACGTAGCCGTCGAGATGCAGAAACAAAAAACACGCCAGCTGCGGGAGAGCGGACAATGCGTCGCCCTGAGTGAACAAAGCGCTCACACGCTGTCCCTGACCCGTCTGCTGGCGAAGGGGTCCGAAGCCTTCCACGAAACCTAATCCTAGACAGACGCTGATTCTCGAGGCATGCGTAACAATGGCGTGAACGATGCGCACATGGCACCGACTTCCAGAACCTTCTCGGAACATCCTGTGTGACATTGAGGTTTGTCGTTAATAGTTAATACGTTACAAAAGGTACGTCAAATGATTAACTGTTCCGGCTAAGCCAAGGCAACTTGGCTTCAGCCAGGACAGATAGGGAAATAAGCTGCAAACTTGAGCGTATGACGTTCGTGCCATATATGTATCTTGACCTTTTGGAGGTCAGCAGCGAGGTGACCGCGGCCCCAAACAGCACTGGCCGCTGGGAAGCAGACGAAGAAAGCTATATTCCTGCCGCGGCGTAGAACGCTCCTGTGTTTTTGGGTTAAGCTGACGTGTCCTTTAACCGCTCTCGACTAGCTAGAACCTTGCAATAATGTGGCCGCAGTCGATGAATGGTGCAGTATAAGCTGTGATCAAATCGATCCATTAAGGCCAACTAATCTGCTGGCACGTCGTTGACAAAATAAACCCGTGGCTACCGTGAGTTGTGCGTTTGCTTGGGGCGCATTGCATTCGGTGCGATAAGTATAACGCCGGATTTCCTTCTTCATTTTAAAGCGAAGCTTTTTTTTGCCTCTTCTCTCGCGACTTTCCGGGTGCTGCTGCTTTGATAGTCTTACGCGCGTGCCGCTGGGTTTCTTGCAACACTAATCTCCCAATTTTGCTCGCGTACGCGGCTGAGTTTCTTGCAACGCCACCAGATGACGCTCGCCTCCGCGCATCCCGGTCGGCGCCGCAGCGGCAGCGTTTCACAGTTTGTGCGTATGGCACGTGCTGTGCTTGCTTTCCTATGCGACAAAAATACAGGTGCTGGGCTACGGAGGTCACGTGCTGTGCAGTGATAGCGTGAACATTAAAATCATCTATAGCCTGAACAGAGCGCTTAGAGCTGGTGTCTCAACAGCGTGCTGGCCTCGTTTGAAGAAGGCGCACGTAAACAGGCGCCGGTAAAATGGCTGCAAAGCGTGCAAGCAGCGGCAAGGACACCCAGGCCCGAATAGATGCGTCGCCGGGAACAGGAGCGTCTTCGTTACGCAACGAAACATCGTGCAGACCGCGAATGCATGTATACTATGTATGCATACACTTATAATAATTAATTGAATTATGTACAGCGCCATAACTCAAAGTTTAACACTTGTGCCACGATGTTATGTACCATGTGAGGCAATGATAATGCTCCAACCTCACAGAGATCATGAACAATGACGCACAACAACGCCTCAAGCAAACACGTCTCCCTTTGTGTTTTGTGTACTATGCAGACAAACAGCAGTGGTACACGCAAGGTAACGTTTAACATCAACTCACCACTCTCGTTTTGGACTAAAAACTGAAGAAATTACACATTCGCGGCCAACATCTGCGCTAATTATCGTCAATCAAAGCAAACAGCATACAAGCTTCGCTTACATCGATTCCCACAGTGCGTGGTTTCCGCATAATTCTTTTTTACTGGCCGTTGTGTGTATGTGTGAGGAAAGGCATTCAGAGTTCCGGCAGCGACTCTGATGTCTGCCTGAAAGTTGCCTAGCAACCAACATGCTGAAGCAACTGAAAGCCCTGACCGTCGTAGGCAAACAGCATGTGCATAGCTCGTCAACGCGAGCGCTGTATAGTGTCGGTGCGCTTGTCGCCGATTGTTGCCATGACGACTAACGTGACGCGACAGCTGAAAGACCTTACATTTACAAGTGATACGTAAATGACGCTTCGCCGCAAGCACTGAAGCAGCGTGTGTTGTAGCCGTTGCATAATGCATGCACCGCAGCACTCGGCCTCGCGGAAAGCAAATAATTTTTTTTTATTAGGCGAGAGCGTTAGGTGTGGATTTTGGCGGGTGACCTTGGCGAAACTGCGCCGTGACAAAAAATGGCCGACGCCGCAAAGAGTAAAAACACGTAAGAAATGCGCGGGTTGACGTCACACATCTCAGGGAAGTTCCTGTAAACAACGCAAGTAGGGGCTTTGAAGAGAAAATTTGGTACACCTCGGTCTGGGTGGGAATCGCACCCGGGCCTCCAGGGTGCGAGACGAGCAGGCTTCCTTGAACCCATGGCTGCTCCACGGTTCTGGTTTAGTAAAGACGCGCCCAGTGCTTGTGTGACTGCGCGCGTCACGTCGCAGCCATCTCGCTGTTTTCGAATATGCGCAGCGCAAAGTGTGCAAGACCCTGTATATATATACCGGGTGTCCCAGTTAAGTTGGGCCAAGAGAGAGAGAAAGAGAGAGATAAAAGGAAATTTGGAGCAAGATTAAAAAAAAGAAAAGAAACTCAGCTCTAGAGAAATCGTGCCGACTGCATAGTATAGCGGCAGTCGTGTGTACTTACAGCCAGTATTTTTTTCATCACGAAGTATTAATTAAATAATTGCTTGTAATTAGCGAACTTTTTAACTATTGCTTGAATCGCAAACATGTCAATTACAAAGTTGTAGGGCACCTTAAATAACCTCCAAATCAAGTATTTATTTCGTTTGAAGTGTGCCTGGTTGTTATTTCCAAGAAAAAAAAATGCCCGCGAAATTGGCGAAATATGAACTAGATGCGCGGCCGCGCGCCGCTACTCAAGCAACCGTTGAAAGATATGCGGCTGCATTCGTTTATCGCCGCATGGTACAGTGCTTCGTCATGTAGGATGGCTCGAGAGGTTTCGCGACCTAACTAGCTTGGTGCGATAAGCGTCAACATCTGCGGACGCAAGAATGTTGTGGTCGATCATGAGGCACTCGGAATAGCTTCAACCTTCGCCCTACAAAATAAATTCAACCGATGTTAAAAAAAGAACAGTGCGCAAGAGAGCACGAAAAAAGAAAAAAAAGAAGGCAACTCTCGCAAGAACAGAAAGGAGATACTCAGGAGTTTATTTCAACAAAAAATAAACCAAAAGCACGTAAGGCGTTTCAGCCGACATCCAAAGGTGCCACTAGTAAAGCCGTGTATCCGTGGCTATTCGCTTGGGAGCGCTTGAGTAGCGCGCATCTATTTCGTATTTTGGATGTTTCGCGTGCTTTTGTTTTTTTTTTCTCGTAAAAATCAACTAAGCCAAGCTGAGCACCAAACGAATGCTTGATTCGGAGGTTATTTGAGGTACCCTACAACTTTGTAATTGATAGGTTTGCGATTCAAACAATAATGAAAAAGTTCGCTAATTAGAAGCAATTAATTAGTAATTCGTGATGAAAAAAATAGTGGCTGTAAGTGCGCCCGACTACGGCGACTATGGCAGGCTACTAAGGCAGTCGGTACGATTTCTCTAAAGCTCTTTTTTTTTTTAAATCTTGGTCCAAGTTAACTTGGACACCCACTATACATGAGCGTATGTCAGTGTGCGCCCGCTACACTGGTCGCCGGCTTATGGGGCCCCTCCTCCACAGAAAGGAGACTCAGCTCTGCTCTACTCTAGCTTCATTAACTCTGCCTTACTTAACATAGAGCTAATTAAGGCACTCGAACCCACGAGCTGTGGTAGAAGTGGAACCCACGACTAGCCTTGGGGTTGATTAAGGTAATGTTAATTAATGCACAGTTAATAAAGAGAGAGTTCATCAAGGCACTCGAATCCGCGGCCTTTGGAGGGAGAAAACAAGCTATAGGAAGTAACAACGCATTCGAATGAGAATTCTAAGCAAGCTAATGAATGTCTCGCTAGTGTGCAGGCTTTCGTCTTCATCCTCTTCAGCGTTTGCTGAAGTGACTGGGATTTTTTGGTGAGCACTTCACAAGTCGTTCTACTACGATGCCGCCTATCGCACAAATGTTAAGGTAGACCTTGGAATTAGTTTTCTCGGCGTGCAAACAGTCGTCATCATTATCACCACGCGATCTCCACTTATCCTTGTCTTGCATGTAACGATTAGATTCTGTGCTTACCACTTTTCTAATCTCTTCTCTCAATATAATCAAGCCTCTGCCGACCTCGGCCCGTTCCCCTTCTCTTGCCACCCATTTCGTTACTATAACTTCACTCTTAATTACTACTTGCTCTTACTGCCAGGAAATTAATACTCTTTCTCAGAATAATGTTTTCCGATGGGCACACGAAACCTGCCCTTTAGTAGCCGCACTCAGTGTGCTTCTTTCAGCATGGTCAGTTGCAAACAGAACATCGTTTACACTGAAAGCGACATGAGGCGATCGACAAGCACCGCGAAAACGTCTCGTTGTTATTCGAGAGTCGATGTACTGCCAGTGGCCTCCGAGAGAACGGCGGCTTCCTTCGCGGCCGCGCCTCGATTCGGCGTGAGATCGCCCCGCGGTCATGTGCGCATCCTGCCCGCCTCCCGGAGGAAGCCAAGTGCCCACGCCGGCCTCTCGCCTCCCGTAGTACGTAGTAGTAGAGTGGAGTAGCCCCCGCCGGTCTCCGTGTGCGTGTCCTGGGGGCAATGAGGCCGCGGCAGCTGATACGCACCAGGTGTTTCCCGCCGAGCGCTGAATGGCCGACCCGCCGCTGGCCGCCGCCGAAAGCACTGGGGCGCCACTTCCGGTCCCCTTTCTCTCTCTCTCGTGCGCGCGTAGAGAGGAGAGAGTGGGAGGGCACCGCCAAATTGGTGCTGGGGGTCGTAGGGCGCCGCGCTAAACGGTTGCGTACGAGTTTTTTTGTCCTACGGCCGGGGCTCGCCGCCGGCCGTCTCGGAGGCGGGCGACCGACCGCGTTCGCGGAATGCCTGCGCTGTCACAATGACCGCTCTCTGACCGGACGGGAACGCGCTCGCTGGCTGTCTGCGCGAAGCGAGCTGCCGCGCCGCTTCTCGAATGCGCGAACTGCGTTGCGGCAAAACATGATTACACGTTGTGGCGAGGGAATGTTACTCTCCTTCCTGTAAAGCTGTGTCTTATTTCGCCACTGACTCAATGGCTGTTTTTCACAAGTTTCGTCCGCTCAGACCCAAAATTTGCACGTTTATTTCTTCCCTCTTTCTCAACATCTTAGACCCGTGTGTTCCTTTCCCTATAGTGGAGAGTAGCCAACAGGGTTCAGACTGGCTAAGCTCCCTACATTGTCGCTGTTACTAATATCTCTTTCTTGTGTCTCTATCATTATCTGTTACGTCATAAACTGATTTCTTTGAAAAGCACTTCTTGTTGGGCTAGTTGGTAGCTATTCATTATAAAATATGAAGACGCCAAATAAACAGACACACACAAGAGAAGAAAACGGGACAGGGCGCCACTCGCAACTGTGTTATTTACAGAACGCAGGCACATATATACTGTCAGGTTGAGAATTCACGGTCTCTTGACGCGTTTTCTTTGAACTTAGAGCGTGGTTTCTCTTAGTGCTAACTTCTGCTCGCGTTGACGCTTCGGTGATATGTTCATCGAACTACTCAATAAATAGCCGTGCGTTAACTTCGGCCTGGGAAGGTACAGCTTATAAACAGGGAGTGGAGTTCGGCGTTGTTTGTGCGGACGGCTGCATGCAAGGGTCGCGCGGGGTGGTCAAAAGAGACGCGTGGTTCGACACCAAGACGGCGGCGATTTATAGCCATCGGGGGTGGGGGACCCGCGGTCTACGAAGAGCGCGTAAGCGGGGTGACTGTGTGTCGGGCTTCCGCCAGTCGGTTCGCGGAAGCAGTGCCCTGGCCTTGAAGTCAACCCCTCGTCGCTGAATCGCTCTAGGCCGAGACATTCGCAAACTGTCCAGATGCCCCAACGGAGCGTGGAAGTGCTTTCTTCGGGGAAGTGTGTCTTTTGCGAGCTTGTGAGACAAAAGGGGACTCGTTGCACTGCAAAGGATTTGTGGCAATGGCCTGGACGTATTGGAACTCCCGATAGTGTCACCTTGGAGCCCCGTTGTGTGTACACTGCGCGCACCGCAGTGTGATTGGACGAACGATGGGGCGAGGGGGTTGCTGGGGATGCTTTTATGTACGTGCGGGGCCGTTGGAAAGGATTCGGTGGAGATTCGGCTGAGAAAGAAGACCAAAATTCTAACATGTTACTCGTAGTGATGTCCGTGTAAATACTTTCCTTTCTATCGCTTGCCTATTCTATGTTAATAAACAGTTAACCCCATTCCAATCAGCGTCACTGGCTTGCCCACTGTAATGTGACTTCGCGACATCCATAATATCTTCAAGTTTCCCTCACTGACATCGAGGCGAACATCAACTCAGGGCGAGACGATTCATTGATAATCCTTCCAATTAACTGATTAACGCTGAAAAGCGATTTGTGTTTTTAGCCGTTTATTCGGCAAACGTCACGCAACCTAAATGAGGCGACACCCACCACTAGGCGTCTGCTAATAGCTTTCGTGCTCAAGAAGCCCCCTGGTTGCAAGATACCATGTGCCGTCATTTCTTCATCGGTGTCACTATTGGAGAATGTAAGCACCAAAGCTTAAAGTGCGAAGTACAGGCAAAGAGAAATGGAATGCCGAGATTTCGACAGTATAATAACAAGTGCGTAGTGGATGGAGGACGCTAAGTACAGACTCTCTACTATCTCATCCACGTAAATCAATACAATACGTCAATCGACCAATTACGCAAATTCTAACGAGGTATTTAACTATAGGAAAATAAAATTGACTCACAATTAATGGACAAGCATTCAGTTTCTTTTGTGTGTATGTGTCTTCATAACAATGACTGGAAGAAAGGACATGCTCCCAACTTAACGCTGAGGAGCGAGGGGGGGGGGGGGGCTTAAATGACGTCTCTGCAAGCGAACCGTCTGTCTCCATGCAGTATGAGTTATTTTCAAATGTGCAAATTGACTGGGAGCTGCCGTAACACTCTTGAAAGCCCGCTATAGCTCGTGACATGCTCATGTAACACTCCACATACATGCAAAAATGAACAAGAGTACTGTTTGGCTTGTTTGCACTCTACGCATTGTGTGGTACGCTGACATGACGTTCGACAAGCCTACTGAGGACAAATTGAAAGTTTACTGTTTGCATAACGAAACCCATGGAGAAACCGAGAGTCAGGGCGTGCTTGCTATTATAACGTATAGTGGCGACTAGTTTTGGCCCAAACCGACGCATAACTGAAATAACTAAATGTGTGAAAAATAGTCTTTGATCACGAACACGTTCATCGTCAAGCTTCACCAATCGCCATTTTTTTTGTATTATTGTTCACCGTGTTTAAGGATAATCAGATACCCTTGTTTGCACCATAATGCAATACGACACGTCCGCAGAGTTGATATTTAATCTGTGGATCCAGAAAGAACCACAAAGAACGATCGGTCATGAAGTTGTACAAAACATGTCAAAAGATTTTTTTTTTATGCTTGTGCTGTCACACGCTACAGGACGTTAATCGACGTTTACCAGCAAGATTTTTTCAGTCGTTACATATGTTCAACCTATCTTTCTTGCAGGCTATTCATGCTTAGATTCGCGAGAACTGCTGTGTTAAATAGCGCTAATTCGCAAAATAAGTATTTTCTTACGGTTTAGCGCTGTCGTCAAGCGCGACGCTATATATAAGCTTGTCCGTACGATTATGTTTCTGCCTTCAAAGAAACCTGAAGCACAGCGCGTCTTCAAGACAGTTTAAGTATCGCGTACTCAGCGGAAGTGGGTGCTTCGCGGAATAACGCATCTAATAGCTTCCATGAGTGAAAAGGAAAGTGCCTCGTCTAGTAGCTAGATGCGTGCTTAGGAAAGTTGTGCCTACCAAAGTGTCTGCTGCAAATTTCCTCATCCTTACGTCGCGCCGCTGGGCACATCGCTCTCTTCAGAAAAGATGATGGTACAGGACAAAGGGCTGTGTTTGACGGTTATTATTATTATTATTATTATTATTATTATTATTATTATTATTATTATTATTATTTTACTATTAAGTGATGGGTTTAAAGGCGCAAGGGCATCTTTGGCCAAAGTATTATTATTACTTAAGCGTGATGTGTTCGAAGTTCGTTTATGTTTATTTGTTACTCAGTTTTAGTAAGTTAGCCATAGGTTGTAGTTCGTTCCCATACAGCTGCCCCCCTTTTTATTTCCTTTTTCTTTTCCCGCGGTGCTGTGTTTGCTAGCTCCGCTACTTCGCTCAAGGTTGTTTACGTAAACTCAAGGGGAGTGAATCCCAGCGGGAACACACGGAAAGTTAACGCTGCCTGCACCACCAACTGCGTAACGACTCCCGCGGTTAACATTCGAGTGAAAGAATAGTAAAAGCTTGGTCCTAAACTGGGACATGCTTGTATCTTTTGACGTGTTTTGCTATATTCTGTTCTCCTGCGTCGTATTTGTTGGTCGTCGTGTATATGCTAGGGTGAGTAATCTCAGAAAAAGGCTCGTTTGCCTCCGGTGCAAAAGATGATGATAGCTACCCAGGGGTAGTACGTCTATTTTCGCGTACAGTGGCACCATTGCATATCACAGTTCACTAGACGAAGTCACTGCGTGTGGTAGACCATGAACTCGCGCCGCCTGAACTCGGAGGCTATGAGTAGACGCAGGCATATTTCATACGAAAATGACTAGAGGGAACTTTGGCGCGGGAGACAGGCCGTATATAAATTACCGTGGGAGTGACAGGCAGCACATAAATTTTGTATAATCTTCGTGCTTTAATTTCGCCTTCAGACGTTCTTGTGGCGTTAGTCGTTACGCTTTATCGTTCGAAACTAATATATATATATATATATATATATATATATATATATATATATATATATATATATATATATATATGTATTGTTTTCTGCACATGACGACGCAACAAGTCTGTACGCACACGTATAATCATTGCTAATTTTTTTTGCATGTATAGCGCAATATCTGGCTGAAAGGGATCAATCTGCCGAGCCGCAAAGCCGTTTGAAGCCAAAAGGACGAAGTTTAGGCAACTCCGTGGGCTTCCCGTCATCTGCCCTTCCTATACACTCGCAGATCGCGCGGACGCTAGCGCCATAATTTCCCCTAGCAGTTTCTGTCGCAAACTTTACAGGTACATGTTCGCTCGCTGATCGAGAGAGCACGAGCGCGCTGCCGCATGCCCTGCCGCAACGGGTACGGGCCTGTATAGCTGCGCAGCCGGTGGCGCGTGGCTTCCGTCGCTCGAGCAACACCGCGGAATGCCGCTCATTCACGGCGGCGCCGAACGACGCAGGGTGACTCGTGACGTCACCCGCTCAATAGCAGAGCGCGGACGCATGCACGGCTCTATGCGATGCCTGTCGTAGTGGATATATACGCCTAGCGGAAATGGCCGGCTGTCTGTCTGTGCCGACAAGCGAACTAAGCCGTCTCCCTGAAATTGAATTTTCGCTGCGGGATCCGAAGCACACGCAAAGGCGGCTAGCCGTGCCCGTAGCGCAAGCGGGGGCTATGGTGCTGTTTGTAACACAGCTGGGCGCGTACATTCGGGATTCGACCCCAGATTGGTTGTCTTTCGACGTGAATAACTGTGCGAGCATGAAGAACTCACTTTCGCAAGTGTAACCGGAGGTTTCACAACACCATGCATTTCCTTGCCACTTTCTGGTTTCCTTTAATTTCTTTACCAGTCTCCTTCCTCCAATGTAGGGTAGCAAACAAAGTTCGTGCTTTTGAATTTATCTCTCTTTCTCTTTCGCCGTCTAGCAAACGACGACAGAATGTTTTATGCCAGCTTATAAGAATAGTACAGATAACGGTAGAACGAGCAGGCGCCTTTCTCATTCGATCAACTTCTCGTTTCAAAATTATGGCGAAGAGAGATGCCGGTGTCAGTGATCCGACGAGAATGTGAAACTGGAGAAGGGGAAACAAGACTAAAGAAACGCGCGTATAAGGAGGGAAGAAATCTGCGAAGCTCTTCTTGCGGCTAAAGTGTCCCGGTGGAAAGGGTTGTGCGGTATAATACTAAAGAAGCAAAAAAAAAAATGACAAGAGTAAGTAATGTCCGAGTGAGACAGGTAAATACACCAAGGCGCCGTACTACGTACTCGACAACGCTCACAACGTGTCGCCAGCTAGCCAAGCAAAATCGGGGGCAGCAGTCTCACCAATTAGCTCGCACAAAGCAGCCCACCTCTGTGTCATAAGTCTTCATCAGCGCGCGCTACACTTGCGAAATGTCCTTGACTCGCATCCTTCTCATTACTTGGAAGGATGCGCGCGCACCTCACTTAGCATCACTGCTGTTGTCCGACTCCTTTCCCTCGCGTGACAAGAACGGGACGAACGGTTAGCCACCCCTGGCGCGGTTCTCAGAGGCAAGGGTCAGGACCGACCTGCAAACAGACACCAATCCGCATACGTAGCCGAGTGGCTAGCTCCTCGGCTGTGAATGCCAGGTAGACGGATTGCAGAAGCACCACGATGCGTAGAGGACGCACCTGGCCCTTGCGTGGCTGCTGCGCACCGGGGTCACACGTGAGGGCAGCGGCGTGCCGGGGAGGGCGGTGCTCGACGCGCGGAGCATTCAGAGAGCTAGCCAGCAGTATCGAGCCGAGACAGCGCTGGCACTTTGCGCATTGTAATGACGCCAAAGCGGGAAACGCTTTGCCCCGAGGAACAGCCATGTTTGTCCGGAAGCACGACCTTCGTAATTTTCGTGCAGTTTTTATCATCGCGCCGAGAGTGATAGTGCGCCCCCCTTGGTACGTTTGCCTTCCATCTTGATGAGGGAAAACGCGGTCGCGGTATAGCTACAGGCCTTGCGCGGGGAAGCCACGAAGTCACGAGCATAATTTATCCTTCTGTACAGAGAAGTGGTCGCGAGGCGTTATTTCTTGTGCGAACCCTCGCATAATTGATAAGAAGACGTCGTTCGCGTTGCAGTAAACATGTACTGCTTTCCCCTTCGCAATTCGTCGTCAACTGCTGTTCGTCCTTAGACAGTCCCAAGTACTAAGCACGTTTGGGTAAATCTGCACGCTGTCTTAACTTTAAAAGAAAAATCAGTTGTCCAGAACCACTGGCATATTGTGGCACGCCGCGTGTGTTATGTTTAGACTGGACGTAGCCTTCGCTAGCGGCAAACGATATCGAACGTCGATTCGCCTTGAGATCTCACCGCAGCCGAAGCATATGGAAGCGTCGAACGAAAATCGCATTGCGATGCATGTGCGTTCTGAAGATTTTTCCGCCCGAGTTATACCAGTAGGAAGAGCATCACGAGAACATGCATGCGTCGCGTTCGCTAACGGGAAAATGCAACACACTCGGACAGCAACTAAAGCAATAAGCGCAGTCCCTACAAGAAGCGGCTCCTTTATGGGTACAGGTCCGTGCGAACGCGAAACACACTCGCGATTGCAAAAGCCCGACGAGGCCACGAAGGTCTCTAGCGGGCACTGCGGCTCGTTCACAGTCGTGACTGTAGCTTTCTCATAGTACACACGCACGCTTTGACGGTACTTAATTCACAGCGAATCCTTTCTCCGCCCATACGTAATGGTTCGACAATCAAGATTTCAATTCGAATCGGCGCACACACCACTCGCGCAAGAGACACGCGGCGCTGTGCCTCGCGGCACCCCCGGCCTCCGCGGAGGGTCTATACCTCCCCGGCAGCAGCCGCAGCCACGTCGGTGCCTTGAGGTGCGGCGGCCATCGGAGGAAAAACAATCGTGCATCTCCACGCGCTGCTCGTGCAGCGGCGAAGCCGAGGCCGAATGGAGCCTCACGCGTGGCGAGTCGTGACGCCCGGCAGGTGCGCGACAGGTGCGCCCCACAATGGCCGGACGCCGGTCCGCCCCATAGCGCGCGCTAGCGAGCTAGCCGGCCGCACCAAGCGCTGATCCGCACCGGGCCGCGACGTGGGGCGTCGGCTCGCGAGTGTCTTCCACTCGGCGTGAGCTGGCTCTTTTGCGGAGATGCCGCCGCCGCTCTGTTTAGGGACTTCGCGCGGACTCGCGAGGCGGAACGACTCCCGAGGTCGCCGCCGGAGAAGCCTCCGCGGGCGCTGCGTGCCATCCTATAGCTCCCCCCGTGATCTCATTTGCGTCGCCTCGTTCGCTTTGGCACGCGCGTGCCGTCGTATAGGAAGAGAATCGCCTTGGCTGGGCCTCATCGGCTGCTTCAGCTTCGCGTCGCGAGCGAAGAAAACAAGGGCACGGGACGTTGGCCGCCGAGACGAGTGCGCGTCACGATTGGGGCGCACCCGCCGATGTAAGTCCGTGGTGAGCTGCTGGCCTGGGGTTGGCGACACGACCTGCCGGAGCGAACGTTTATTGAGCAGGTGGTAGAGGAAACGGAACATTCTGTTGCGGCGTGCGACTTCCTGGTGAGAAAAAAATGGGATAGCCGAGGAGCAAGGGTACGGAGGTCGACATTCGTAGTGGGGCCCAACGTTTCTAGGGGCCCACATTTGCCGATGCTACCACAATGTATAGTCGGGCTATATGAAAACAGTCGAAGTGTGATTATAGAGAAGTGAGGTTGCCTAGTGAACAGTTGCGCAATTTACACTTGTGAGTGGTTTCATTTCGTTGGTGCCAGCAAAAAAAGAAAAAAGAAAGAAAATGTGTTTGAATTATTTGCTGAAGGCATTCACGTATTAACGTCACACGCTAATACGAAATTAATCCACTGTATACACTGTCTTCGTACCTCAAACAAGCAGTTTTAAAGCGCAATAGCCGTGTTTTTCCTTTACAGGAAATCTAGCCCACGAGTATACGACCTTTCAGTCGTCTTTGAGTAGTAAAAAATAATCAATAAAGTTAGCTACTGCACTCGTGTCGCCTAACGGACGCACGAACGAGTTTTCAGCACGCAAAGTTCTGCCTTGAATTAAACTTTTTCAGAAAGATGGTTCCTCCACCTAACTCATTTGATAAATTTACTGAATTGGACAAGATGAAATGTGCGTGTTTTCACCAAGGCCGTAAAGAGGCGATAGGAGAGAACGACTACCAACTTCTCCGATCTATACGCTACCACGCAATTGACTGGACTGAACGGGTCTACGTGCCGCAGTGCCGCACTGACTTCTTGTACATTTACGAATACCAAACTGCTGGCTACATTTAGGAAATAAAATTTACATCGCAGGAAATTTAAGCGTTGACATCCTTTAGGGAACGCCAGCCCGCTCCTAATTCTCCCCTTGCGGTCGGAAGAACAGCGCTCGGCTGATAGCAGCATTGGCACAGAAAGAGAAAGTAAGGAAAAAAGAAAGCGGTAAGCACAGACATTAGGCGCGGGCTCTTTCTCTTCCCCCACGAGTGAACCCGGTCGTAACGAATATGCGCTCGGAGGGCTGCAGGTCCCCTAATGGCAACATTTACTTCGCCTTCGAGACCTGCGGGCGCGCGGTCTCGCAATGCAGTCGCCGTGTGTCTGGCGTTGTAGCGAAAAGCAAGGCCCTCCCAAAATCGACTCCGGCAAAGACGCGGTGGTCCCACGCTGCCATTTCCGGTGTGCCCGCGTAACGCCGATAGCAACCGGCCGCGCAGGAGCTACGAATTGCGAGCCTTGCGTTCGCGTCGGGTGCACCGGAGGAGACAAGAAGCTGCGCCACGTGTGCTGCGTTAGCGAGTGGCGCAGCATGCGCCACCGCTACGGCATCGCTGAGCTGCCGTGCGAAGCGCTGCTTGCCGTCAAGGGCTGCGTAGAGCGTTTCGTTGGGCTACTTGGTGTATTGGAATACGTTGCGCCGTAAATGAGCTTACTGCGCAAAAGGCGCTCTCGACATTTTAAAAAACGGAGAGCGGCTTCAAATCCGCGCTCTCACACCTTTTTTTCATGTGACAGTCTACGCCTGGCTTGGTGCGGGAGATATGTCAGCACATCGCATGCCTACGAGTGCACGCTAGCATCTTCATCTACATACCTTCGTTTCACTTCCTCATTTCCTCCTATTCTATGCCGAGGAGCAGCTCACAAACGAAATTCCCCAATTCAGCAGTCCTTGCGGTCTTTATCCCATTAAAATGTTATTTATCTCTTCGAGTAATATTTGGAAACTAGGCTAAGCTACAAGAACATAATGAGAAGCACGTGTCTCATATAAGACGTTTTCAATATGTTTCAGTTTTATAGCTCTTCCAATATGACCATATATATGTTGGTGAGATTTCAGTTAATGGCGTTGTTTGTGTCAGCGATTCATTGCTTTTTTTTCTGTTTTCTCCTTCTGTGATCTTCACATTCCGTAGTGCTGTTAAATGGCTGTTGACGACATTTGCCAAAATGTTCGGTATACTCGAAAGAGAAGTAAATAAATAAATAAATAAATAAATAAATAAATAAATAAATAAATAAATAAATAAATAAATTTGGCGCAGAGAGTTACGCTCTGACGAGTCTGTTTAAACTTGCATAGCTGTTAGCTCTTAAGCTTGAAATAATGTTTCGGGAAGTGATTGAGGCGAAAAATCAAGGGGGAGGGGGGCACGGGGAATTCACCCAACAGCTTTGAGCAAAGGCAGCCAAAGCAGCGGTTGCATTCTCACAACTTCCTAGGCGGCATCAGAGCGAGTCGATGGTGCCAACGTCTGCCACTGCAAGAGTGCTGTTAGCTATGTGCGCCTAGAGCCATCGTTCACTGTTCTTGAAACGGTCGTTCAGTTGATATTCTTTCAGCCAACCGGGCACGTCCTTGGTTAACTTCCTTACCTTTCCCGTCTTCGTTTCTCTCTCTCTCTCTCTCTCTCTCTCAGTAGTGCGTGGTGTCTTCCTCGCAGAGTGAACTGAGCCAGAGGACATTTTTTCTCCAATCTTTCACTTACCAGTATCACACAAAGTGTATTTTACATGAAAATATAGATTATTTAAGTACTTTTCTTCGCAAACACCTGAGAACATCCGCTGCAACGGTTGAAAGGCAAATGTATCGATTCTTACGGTGGTGCACTGAGTGTCCAGAAACGTGCTGTCATCCTCAAGATGATGTAGTAGAAAGAAGAAGAAGAAGAAGAAGAAGAAGAAGAGGAGGAGGAGGAGTGGCCGTTTGGCCGCTGCGGCCATTGTGAAGTATTTGAAACACACGGGCCCTCAAAAGAAAAGACTGAGAAAAAAAAAAGAGCCACTGGCCATCGTTCTTGTCGATCTCGACAACGTACTGAAAGGAAAGCCAGAGCAAAGAGCGCCGAACGAAAGGCGCTTCAACCACCGGATCTCCTTCCCAACGCCTCCCGAACTCATGGCCACACCCGCACGACGCCAGTTATTCGAGGTCATTCACAGATTTCCCGTACTATGTAGCACACGACCCTGCTGCGCAGCCATTGTCCGACGCTGTCCTAATGAAAAAGGACGAGCCCCTCCCTCCCAGACGTTTCGATAGTCGGTGGTGCTCGCGAAGAAAGGCGCTCGCCAAGCAAGCATGGCGTCGAGGGCACGGCTGCTCGCCGGAGAGCGCGGCTCTCGCTCCAGGTCTGCGCCTCTGCGGCCGGGTCCCGGATCTGCTCACTTATTCACGAGCTCGGCAGCCGAGCTGGCAGCGTGCGTAGCGGCTCAGTCAGCCCGAGTTCCGTCGCCCAAGGGGCGGCCGCTCGTATTCGGTGTGAGGGGGAGCGTAGTCGTCTGGCCGTCGCCATCTGCGGCGAACGGCCACGTCTATCGAATTAGCCGGTGTTTTGCCTCCGAGCGTAAGATGGCACAAGCTACGGGGAACCCTACACGCGAGAGATTTTTAAGCAGCACGTTTAAAGGGGTCACCGAGACTGAGAGGCAAACAAGTCATCTCTGAATTTAGTTCTGACACATTGCTCGGCACTGCGTTCTACGACAACAACAAAGAAAAAAACGAGATATATTTATAGAGAGCGAAGATGAAGTCCAGTTTGGCAGCTGACGCATTCACCTTGGCAATTGGCTTGCAGTTCTTTAACCAACCCCACAAAATGTGGGACACATCGCGCACCTATATCGCTCCATGCGGAAGTTTAGATAACACATTTATGCTTAGTACAGAATTAAGAATTGACATGCGGACAGTGATGCCTTTCGCGACAGAAGTCCTGAGGGAACTGACACTAAATTTACAGGGCTGGCAAATTCTGTCGCCAAATCAATCAATCAATCAATCAATCAATCAATCAATCAATCAATCAATCAATCAATCAATCAATCAATCAATCAATCAATCAATCAATCAATCAATCAATGGAAAAATGAATGATTCTTAGTCTTTAACATTGCATCTTGGTTTGCAAGACCAAGACTGAACGTCAAGCACTTCGGCCATCCCTTGGTGGAGTCGTTGCCGATATCGTATTTCCTAGTCACCCCAGCCACACATTGAACGAAAACCAAAATATGTAAAATTAAATTGAGGGCTTTTCACAATTTTTCTCGCAGTACAATAAACAAACAAGTGACTAGAGAAAAAAAAGGAAAGAAGAAGATTTAGTTTAGCACTCGCTTCGTATCGAGTTAGAAACATGCACACAGAACGCAAGAAAAAAAGAAAAGAAAAAAAAAGAAAAGGCGTGCAGAGCAGAGCGGCTGCCTGACAAATAATTTTTTCATAGAGAGGCAGCTTTTTAATGTAGGTAAAGATCACCCCTGACCTATATTGATTGTTAGCTTAGCATAAAACAAGACTCCTTCATTCCCCGATGTTTGTAAGTCTTGCACCCACGTGTTCATAACTTATGATCCATGACCAAAATTAACTGCAGTTTTATCTGATAAACCAAGTTACTGGCGCTGGTCTTGATTGAGTCTCAGTTATATGTCAATAATAAGTTTGTTCTTTCAATTTGGTTTGTATCAATGCTGAGGTTACAGATAATACGTCGCAAATGTGCAGCCAGACATATACTGCTCGCTGTTTCTATAGGTGCGCTTCTATGGAGAATGGAGAGCGCTCTTTGAGGATCTGTTTAATTCTCTCGAGGGCCCTTCTGATCTGCGGTCCACGGCTGAAACAAGAGATAGAGAAAAAAGAAAAAAGTCTACAGCAACGCCCTCCTGGTTCAGACGCTGTTTTATGGTCCCATGATTTCAGGTTACTTTTCCCACTTGCCTTCTCCTTTTCAATATATCCTCTGTGTTTCTGCGCACGTTCACAATAAAGCAGCTGGACCAGTGCACAGCGTAAGGCCATACCCACGGAACAAAAGCAATAGCCTTTAGTGTGCATGGGGAAATCCCGCGCGCGCACCTGAGGTCCAGCATGATCGCCACTCGCCGCCTGAGGTAGAGGCGACGCGACGCGTTCCCGCCACAACGCTGGCGCCGACGGCAGCGCGCGCCGGCGCCAACCTGGCGGGGCACCGCTGGCGTAGGGATGGAGTGAGGGAAGTTGGTGCGTACGAGTCCCGTTCCCCGCGTGATTTCCCACCACCACTGCCAACGTCGTCGTTTCCCATGGGTAAAAGAGGCGCGCCGGGCGCCGAGACTCCCTACAACCTCCCTCCCCGCCCTCCCCCTGCTTTCCTCCCATGCTCTCTTTCGATCATGCATGCCGCCGAACCAACGAGCTGCGGCGCCCCCTTTCCCGACGGAACCGCCCGCTTTTCCTCTTTTTCCACAGCGAGCTTCGTTTTCCCTTTTGCCGCCCGCCTTGTTCTGCTGGAGGCAATTTCTGCGCGCCTCATCATATTCCCCTTTTCTCGAGGGTTTCCAGAATGAAAACGAGGACAAAATGAAGGGGTGAGGGGGAAAAGAAACCTGGAGACACACTGCAAAGGAGACAAAATGTACGTATTTCCCCGTAATGCAAAGCGCGCGCGCAAACGGAGACCGGAGTAAAAAATAAGGAATAAACGGGAGAACCAGGTATGGGGTATGGGGGAGGTGCAGCTTGAAGCTGCCGGCTCCTCGCGACATCCACGGGAATCAATCGGAGCGCTGCGCTCTTTCCAGCGAGCGTCGTGCGTGCACTGCGATGTCTGCCGTTGCCTACAGGGCTTACGCTTTCACGTGTGCTTCGCTGGTGCGCCGTGCGGTGGGAAAATAGAGAATCCTTTTTTTTTCCTTCTGGGGCTTCTCGCTTTCATAATCACGGTGGCCCGCCGCCTGCCGCCAGAGGCCGTCGCTTCGGGTTGCGTAGGTACAACGGGTGCGCGAGCGTATACCGGAGAAAAATTGAAGAGACAGAAAGGGAGAAAAAAGAAGAAAAATAATATTGCTGCGCACGTCTCTCTTTTCCGGCGCCGTCGAGTGCGCACCATTCAAGCTTTGTTTCTTGATTCGTAATTTTTAACTTTCTGAACCTTGTTTTTGCTACGGGGCTTACGCTCATTCAGCGCAATTTTAGAACGCGTTTTTTTTTTATGTCTCGGTTAGAATTAGCCTCGAGTGGTGTCAGGGTTTCGATGTCGCTTGTGCGGTGTTTGTTTAACGCCATTGGGAGATCAATTTGTGATTTAGACGGACAAATATGCTAGTCTGCCCCGGAGCACACAGAATACACAAGGATCACACGGTTCGATACACCGCTGCTTGGAATGCGCGTGAGAATTCGGTTGTAGCATGCATTTGTTCCGACACTTGGGTATCGCGGTGGGGCGTTAAGTTAGCGCAAGGGTGAAAGTAAATTCTTGCGTAGCAAGTGCGACACAGGATAACATCGCTAACTGGTGTGAGCTTGACGACTGTATTGCAGGTTGCACTTTGCAAAGCAGCGCTTATCAGTATGTATACTCTACTGCCCCCGTAAAAGTTCGTCTGAATCGCTAGATCGTTTTGAGCAGCTTATACAGCAACACAATATCACCGCTTCCAGTTTTGTCCTCCTCGGTGGCCTCAACGCCTCTGGTATTCATTGGCCTACTATGTGCTTATCAAATCGAGGAACGGCATATGATAGAGATACATTTAACCTCTCATCATCTCTTGGTCTAAAACAAATCGCGCGCAATACAACGCGTCTGAACGCTATTCTAGACTTGGTATTATTTATTAGTGCTGACGTAGCTGATTCAGCTTATGATTGTTATAGAGAGAATATCTGATCACAACGCTGTTCTTGTGTCTTTCAACCATCAAATTTTTAAGTAGCGCTTTACTTTTTCAACGTTTCAAGACTTTCAGAAAGCTGACGCCTTTTCAATTATCGATGAGTTAGCAAGATGTCTTGATTCTTTTCTTTCGCTTAGTGCGTCACGTGAAGTTGACCCAGGTGGATTCCTTTGAGAGCACCATTAGGTCCTGCGTCGATCCTTTCGTGCCAAAAAAAAAAAAAAAACTGAACTACTAACATACCTGGGATTAGTCGTGACTCGTTGCATCTGTCACGGCGTGTTGCAAGGTTAAGACGTTCAAAAGGCTCTGGTAAGCCACAGTAGCATGCTTTATTCAAATAAAGAAAAGGAGAACCACGTCAGAGTACAGCTGCCACAAAACAATTCTTCTATGGTGCTCAGCTTACGGCCCTGCTTAAAACTAGCCCTCGGAAATTCTGTAGCTCAATCTCACCCAGTGAAACATCCTATTCTTCATTTATAATAAACAACAGCATCATTAATGAACCCTATATCATTTCGAACGCTTTCAATATGTACTATCAGTCTGTCTTCTCTAGAGATAACTCAGTCATTCCGTGCTTCACTCATGATACAATACATACAAGTGATAACGTTGAGATTCACTTAAAGGAATTTCTGAATCTCATCTTGAACCTGGACACTAAGAAATTTGCTGGCTCCGATGGAATTTCTAATTAATTTTTGGTACACTACTCCTAGTGGACTTCCCGGTTTCGCTTCACAATCTTCTAGACATCACAGAGAAGGGGTTAAGTCTCGTCTCCATTGAAAGGTAGCTAAAGTTCTTCCTCTATACAAATCAGGTGACAAGCAGCTTTTAGGTAATTACAGACCAATATCATCAACAGCACATTCACGCAAAATGCTAGAACACATAATTCATAAGCACACTGCGGAGTTTACAGAAAAAAAAAATGTATAACCTGTTTTCAACATGCCTTTCGGTGCGGTTACAGGACAGTAACACAATTAACCAAGTTCACGTACGACATTTGTGTTAATATAGATTTCAGATATCAAATTGATGCCATGCTTATTGATTTTCGCAAAGCACTGGAGAGCATATTTCGCTGTAAACTGCTTCGTAAGCTTAATATTATATTAAAGAACCCGCTTTTGGTATCACGGATTTCAAGTTTTCTTTCCTTACGGGCACAGTTCGTCTGCTTTAACTCTGCTGACTCATATACAGGTAAAGTAACGTCAGGAGTGCCACAGGGGCCCGTGCTCGGTTCGCTATTATTTTTTACTTTCTATTGACGAGTTACCACGTAATATAATGTCTAAAGTCCAACTGTACGCTGACGACTGCGTTCTGTGTGACATATTTACCTCTCAGGATGATCATGATCGCGTTAACAATTCATTTGCATGTTTTCGTAAATGGTGCACCACTTGGCAAATGAACATTAACATAATAAACAACAGGATAATGACATCTTTTACAATACAATGCCCTTCAGTTTTTGATTACTGTTCAGATGATGTTTCGCTGATGAGGGTGAGCCATTACAAATACTTGGGTGCAATTTCGACTTCTAACATGTCATGATCCAAACATATTGAACACATCTCTTCAAATGCACTAAAAAAGTTGGGTTACTTACGCAGAAAATTAACAAAGCGCCAAAAGAAAGCAAGCTACTAACATACAAATCCCTCGTACGTCCTATTTTAGAATATGCTTCAGCATTCTGGAATCCACATAAACATAATGAAATTGATGTGATCGAGGCCGTGCTAAGAACAGGCACCCTCTTCATTTACCCTCGGTATGACCGCGATTTGTCACCTTCATCAGACTATCCACGAGTCTAACTTTCGATTACTTTCAGTGCGGCGGACGAATTCGCAAATAAAGTTAATTTATTATTTTTTACTTAATATACTACCTCTCCAATAGCATTCTCCTAACTACTGCCAACCCGTCTTTTACTCGAAGTCACCTTGTCTTAAACCTCGCACCTTCCTACTCACGCAATGATATATTCAAATACAGCTTCTTTTTCCACGCATCATTGGATTAATTACCTGGTAGTATACGGTTATAGTGAGAATTGCTGAAAGCCCTAGCAAAATTGTATAATTAGACATGTTATCCCCAAGGCGTTCACACCGAAAGTGTTTTCCTGGCATTGCATCGTTCTTTTCTTTTTAATTATTCTTGTACACTGTGCGGTTTGTATTTACTACTCGCTGTGTGAACGCGTTTACTATTTGCCCACTCCTGCTATAGCCCAACAGGGTTGCAGTATGAATGAATGAATTGTTCTTAGTTTGGCAAAGCCTACGAGATAAACTTGATGTGAGGATTCAGAATCGCATAGATCGTTTTGTATACGCCATGATCATCATGGTCATTAATATGATACTCGTTAATCCCGCTGCAGGGCGAAGTTCTCTCTCCGAGGCTTTCAACTGCTCCTGTCACGCGTCAGCCGAGCAGGCTCAGTATCCACGAGTTTCATGACCTCATAAACTAGTTTAATTTTCTGCAACCCTCGACTTTGTGCTGCCGTCTTTGGAACCCAGCCTGTTACAATAATTGAACACTGGTCATATTTTCTGCGTATCACACTACGTAGCCAACACTATTTCTCTGTTTATTTAAGCTATAGAACATGGTGCTAGGTTTCTAATACACGATGTCGTTATCGCACTGCTCAACATAAGGCATAACAATTTTATTTCTAGCGCTCGATCGCTGTGCGATAGAGATCTATGTCGAGTCATCAAAGGCGCTCATGCGAGCCAGTTAGTCGCAGGAAGCACAACATGAATGTGTTTCTAAGTAAACGCGTGGCAAGATCGGCGTCCCCGTATCTTGTGGTCGTGGAAAGCACCATAATCTTTCTTCTAATGACTTTCATTACCAGTATTTCCCGAGTTCTTTTTAGCAGGGTCGCCATGTTTGACTATTATTCAGACAGCCAAGCGCTCCCGAGCCCCTTAAAATGATGAAGGACTGTACCAGCGTCACAGCCACAACCGATGATTTCGGCTTCCGCTGTCGTCTTGCGTTGGTTCCGCCGAAGTAAACGGGCCAAAATGCGTTCCACCTGCCGTATTAGCGAGTAAATGCAAGCGAACAGCTCTGTATACCCAGGCTCAGCTATATATGGGAAGCTGGAAAGCTCTTCTGGGTCTGCTTAACCTGGCGGCGGTAAGCAGCAGCCGGTGCCAAATGCAGCAGAGACAACCCGCGCCTCCCCGTACATGAGCGCGCGCACTCTTGCTCTCGGTCACTCAGACACACGCACTGCAGCTAGGCACAAGCGCATCGATTGCGCCCACTGGCTGTAGCAGCAGGCGCCTGTCACCGGCTGCTTATGCATACATGATCGCCGCGTTTGCCGGCAAAAATTCCTGGTCGCACGGCGCTTTCGTTTCCTTTTTTTTCCCCTCTCCGCATGGCTCGTGGTATTTCGATCCAGCTCTCCAACCATCGACCACACGAACCTTGCCTGCGGTCACCCCAACGGCCCCAGGGCGTTTGTTCGGGCTGCTTCGTTACACCGAGGCTCGGAATGCCGTGTCCAGTCGCATCCTGCGTGCCTGCCTTCTAGACCGTTTTGCGAAGAAAAATCGACCGACGACGGCTCGACGTACGGAGCTGCGCAAAGCAGCCCTGTCCAATCCTTTTGATTCGCCGTGCTCTCCGGGCTTTTATGCTGTCGGACGGGGAATCGATGACGTCTCAATAGCGCAGCCCATCCTCTCAGGTTCGCTTCCTCCACGCTTCTCCACTTTCTTCGGTATATAGAAGGTCTCGTAACCTCTCTCTCGGGGAGAACGCGCTGCCTTGTCGCTATAGGCTGTTGAGGAAATAAGGTAAGGTCTTTTGGTAACCTATATACTACATGGGATTCAGCCTACCTACATGTAGTACGTGTAACGTCCTTTTCCTGTTGAAGGTGGCCTTCATAAAGATGTAGAAGTACTGTCTTAATAGAACAGACACCTCGGCGCCTGAAGTGGGCTCCACCTTTGCCAACCGTCGTTTGAACTCCCGTTAGACTAACACACGCCAATTGACGTGTTTTAATTGCTCCCCGTGTAAGTGAACGGACTGAATGTAGTCAGTTGGCAGAATTTTTAAGAGGGAGTAAATCTAAACTCCTCTGCGCACCTACCTGACCCTCAAGACAAGTCACTGTAGATGCTATGACTATGAATGTCATTTTTTAATGTTCGGATCAACAGCTGCGTAAATGCAACAAAATCACAACATGATCATAACGCAGGCAACAACCACCGGCGTCGCTGGTCAAAACGTCGTCTCATGATCCAGCGCACCTGATGGCGACGCCGTGGTTTCCGCAGTGAAGTACGCGAATCATTTCACTAGTTTTGTCAAGCGTGTGTCTTTTTCCATACTGACGTCTGATGCGCCGCGACAGCTGTCACGCACCGCGTGCATCGTCCGGGTCGCAGCCACTAATTGCGACAGGCGTCATTCCAATTCTGTCCCGGCATTCTGATCCCGCAGGACATATTTGTCTACCTCCTCGCCCATTGATCAGATGACCCTGCGTCACCAGGGACGTCCGCCGAACAGCCAGGACGAATGCGGCACGCCGAATCGCGACGGGACGATATCGTAGCCATGCAGGTGGCAGTCGAAACGAGGTCGGTTCGTTGTCGCCTATAGAGAGGCAGATGCAGGAGAAGAGTGACGGAGAAACGGCGGGAGTTGTTTTGCTATGGCTGCGCAGTATTCGTAAAATGCAAAGCTCATCAACTTCGTCACCGAAAATCAATTTGAAGTAACATGACGTGCACGTGTCGTCGACGTCCCGCTTCAGCCAGTTCAGTCCTCTTTGCGGGCCGTCCCGCTCGCGGATGTTCAGCTATAGTCGGTACTAGTCTCCTTACGCAACTGTTGCACCAGACGCAACGATGTCGTTTTCACACTTTATTCAGAGATGAGTTTTTGTCTTCTTTCGTGAGTGCCTTCAAGCTGGACCTATATTTTCAACGGAACTTCGTGTATTTCTTTTCCGGAGTATTTCGGAGCTGCCATAAGGGCAGGGGGACTATAACGAAAGATAGATTCGTAGACACACGTTTTTAGCCGGCCACCTTGCGGCCGCATATGTAAGCTATTACTATGTAACCTTCTATCCTAACCTTACCTAAAATAACCTATAACCTAACATAATGTTGAGTACCAAGAGCAACACGGCAGATGTTCATCCTCGAGAAGTCTTCGTGAATCGCAAGCGCAGTAGCGTGGGCCAAGGGCATTAGCTAACGAGAAATCAGCGGCATCAGCCAGTCAGGAACCACTCATGCATGAGGATCTCTGTATGGACACCCGAATGAGAGAGTCAGTATAGTAGGCGCTTACTGGTATAAGTTATACAGTGAATACAGGACCCAAAATACAACCCTGTTCGCCGTTTACACACTTTTCCCCAGCATAGTAAACCTAATGATTAAATAATGTTGTTTAATACTCGAAACCAACAATTTAGTTATGAGAGACGTGCCCTAGTAGAGGGCTTACAAACATTATTGACCAGCTGGCATTTTTTTCACCGTGCACGTGAACCTAAGTACACGAGCGTTTCAGCATGTTGTCCCCATGGTATGCGGCCACTGCAACTGCGAAATTAACTTGTGACCGCGCTCTCAATAGCGGAACCTCGACCACAGAGCCGGCGAGTCAGGCAAAATGCTGTTTCATTGATGTCATTCCGGACAAACGGTGAGTCAAACAAGTATCACCTCGTTTTTCTAGTGACTGTGCTGACACGGTGGAGCAAGAATTAGCCCGAACGTGGCATCCCATCCGTCCGCATTTACTTTTCTTCATAGCTCGGAGCACATTCGGTCAGCTCAGCAAAGCGATGTTGCAACCGCTGTGACCCTTTAAGTGCAGCTGCCCTGCAGAACACACGTGGCCAAAGGCGAAGCAGCACGCACCGGGGCGGGCGAGGTGGCGAGGAGCTGCCTCAAGGAGCAGCGGAGGAAGAAGGCGGCACTTTGCCGGGCAGGCGCGAAAAGAAGCAATAACCCGGTGTGCTCGCACAGGAAACGAGCAACAAATAACGGCGCCTACAAAACAAACAGTAACAACGACAAAGTCGCAGCCGACGCCGGAGTAGAAACGGAAAGGGTATTGAGCAATCACGATAATGCTGTTCCGATCGGCGCAGCGTTTCCCGCCTCAAGGCGGGCAAAAACCAACAAGGCGACCAAAACTCGGTATTCGAAGAAGTCTACACTGGCGCGGAGAAATAACGCCCAGAGTCGATTCGTTCACCAAGGAGTAAAATAGAAGTGGGGCGAGGAGAAGGGGCGGGAGGGGTGTTGCTACTGCTACAGGGAAGGGCGAGTGGCGCAGTAATTGGATTACTCTTTTCGTACGACGCCCCCAAGCCGCCTTCTCCGCTGGCGATTCCTCCAGGGATGCACGCGCCATCGGAAAGGGGCGACGCGTTCCATGCTGATGTCAGCCGCGGCCTCAGCTCTAACAGGGGCGTGCTGGCGGCGTCCCGGCGTTGGAACTCGCGTTAGTCCGATACAGAACGACAAAGTTCGCTGAAAAAAAAAAAAAATAGATAGAAATGTAATACGAGAGGCAACCAGTTTACAATGGTCGTTCCGCACTTCTACAGTATAGCGAGAGATTAGAGTTCTGTATATATATATATATATTCACTTGGAAGTGCTCAGGAATAAGTTGGAACATATTTTGAAGCTTAAAGAAATCGAGGCTTCATTGAGCGTCTGTATTCGATGTACCAAATGAATACGGGAAATGCACCGGAGGAAACAGTAACGTATCGAGTGCTATCCGTTTCTTTTAGCTATATCACGTTAGATGCATGCGTGAAAGCCAAACGAATTGATCTAAACCTCCACGTTCCACATTATATATAACTTTTATTACTCGCTTACTGTAACTGTCAACTTCAACAAATTAGTGCGGGCTACTGGCGCCACCTGGCTATCCCTGGCACGTCTCTCTGTTTCTCTCTCGCTCATTCCACTCATCACCATCAGCAGAGTCGCAATCACTAGCACGACCAGCACCAGAGAGAGAGAGAGAGAGAGAGAAAATAATGTAGAGAAAGGCAGGGAGGTTAACCAGAGATAGTTCCGGTTGGCTACCCTGCGCAGGGGGAAGGGTTAAGGGGGATAAAAAGAGAAGCAGAGTGGAAGGGGGAGATAGACAATCTCCCTTGTCCTATGAAGGAAAACTGCACTCGCTCTTTCACCGCAAATTTTTCAAAATTTCACCGAACCAGTCAAGCTGAGGCCTAGGAAGTCCAGGTAGTTACAATTAGCACTTACGATTGCTATAAAAAGACACGAGACTGCTTTCTAGATAAAGATTAGCGTTAGACCCAGCTGGTTTAAGTAGGGAGGGTTTAACCGGACCCAACGTGATAAGTTCGAAGCAGTACGCGTCCGCGTACTCCATTTCACTTACATTGAAAATCAATATTTCCTCCATAAAATGCATAAAAAGATATGCAGATCCCGTATGCTGTGGGGATCATTGTTATGCGCAGCATTTGCAGGCAGCTATCTATCCAGCGCCGTTTGGGGTTCTGCAAAGCGTTAGGTGATGCGCCGACGTTTTGAATGCTATAAGCATTCTTGGGGAACATAACCCACTTTGCAGTATGTGCGTACGTATGGGATACGGCCGTATCTAACATTCTATGAAATGGAAGATCCTTTAAAAGTTATCTGGCGCTGGGTGAAACCGAACCCGTGTGCACACGGGTTCCTGAAGTGCACGAGCCCAGCACTTAAACACTGATCCACAAATGCGCACGAGCAGGGAGGGAAACAATTCTCCCCGTTCGCACGCGCCGGCCCACCACGCTTCTCAGAGGCAAAGCGCAGACGTCACTGCGCCGCCGATAGATGGCGCAGCGTGTCGAAAAGGAAGCGTGAGACAGGAGTCCGACTGAAATGCACGCCTCATACATGACGCATTTCGCTGGTGGCAATACGGGGTGTCGCTACATTGCTTTGATGCTAACTGCACTAATGTCGACGTTCATAGTAAGATGGGTTCTGTCGGAATTTTGTGCACGTACAACAATCGTAGGTGTGTGACGCGAGTGTGTGCGTCACGACAGCAGACATTATTATGACGACGATGACATGACGGTTGATTTTTTTCTACTCCGGCGGAGAAACGCTACAACCTGATTCGTTGCGACTTGAACCGATCCCGAAGGCGGTGCAGTCTGACAGCGTCTCAAAGCAGTAGCAGCCACGATGGAACAATGGCAAAAACTGACACACTCGCGCTTGCATGTGCAACTTGTTGATAAGCGACGTGGCGCACGCGAAAGACAGAGGTTAAGACTGACCAACACTTGCCTGTTTCTTTCCCGAGTCTGTGGCCGAATGAAAACTGGCGCATGCGCAGCAGCTCTCGCTCGCGCTATGCGATGTGCCGCACTCGCCAGACGTCTGAAAGAGCTATCTCGCGTTGGCACGAGAGAAGTGTGCATGCGATTGTGGCCCAAAGATTAGAATATCGGACGGTCGTGATGAGGCGTGGAGGTTCGATACCACCATCTGATCGATACTGTAACTTATCTTTATTGAAGCGGCTTGAAACGATGCCAGCCAGGAATCTACCTGCCTAACCATCTACCTGATTCCGCAAAATGCTTGGCATAAAGCAAAGAAGGCTTCGCATTAAAAGAAAAGAAAGAAATGTCTCGCACGCTCTCGTTTTCTGCCAGGTTTGTTCTTCATATGAGGCCAGCGTATGCGCCTCCCTCTGAAAAGTTCGGCCCACGTGTTCTCCGCAATTGTGGAAGAAGTTGACGCCACATTAAATAGGGTGCATGCGAAGAAAAAAAAAACGAAGCATGTGGCTGAGCTTAATTATAGCACACTCATTATGTCATTCGTCTAAAAACGGTGTTCAATGTGTATTAAATGCAACAAAAAGGTAACATTTATTAGCCTTGTTACGGAAGTGCAGCTGAGCTACCTATAGAGCTGCACCTGTCGCATCGAAATTTTGAAGCAGAAACGCGCTTTTCATTCTGTATATTAAAAAGAAAACACGATACACCCTAAGCTTAATGGAATAACCAACAGTAAAAAAGCTAATGCCAGCAGGATATTTTTTTGCGAATCCTGAGAACACGGTATGAAGCGGACAATTGTGGAAATAGGAGACATGTGGTTTTAGCCGGTGGTATAAACACGTAATGTGGAATTCCCTATGCGTAGGCTGCGAAATGACTACATGACTACAAAACACGCGCGGTTTAGGCGTTTTATATCCATTTCGCACTGGTAATACAGGCGTCTCCAAATAGTGCAACTTTTCGGGTAATAAGACGCGAACTGTAAAGCACAAACACAAGTATTCTAAGCTAGAACAGACTCCATTCAGCTAATAGCGTGACGCGTCTGGTGGGGCATGAAAAATTAGTGCGCCATCTTGCACTACGTTTGTTCCCTGATTTCGTTAATTTAGACAGCCACCAAATGAGTTTAGAGAGCGCCTGGTGCTTCATTTCTTGCGAACGAGGGAAAAAAGAAAGTTTCCAGCCTACCTAAATTCGTAAACGAACTCTCTTGCAGAAAACATGCATAATTCACAGTGATCCCGCGCTATCCTGCTTATTAATGTAAGACCAAGGGGATGTTTTTACGGAGTCGGAGTGCTTGTGCTGCCATACTTCCGCCACACAGAGCGTGGTAAGTGCTTGCGAATTGCGTTGCTGAAGAAGGAACAAAAAAGAAATGCCTTTGCACAAAGAAAGTAAGTTCACTGAGAGACGCAGTGAATGTGCGCGTGATGTGAAACATTTTAATTCTAAAATGTGACTAGAAAAGAGGTGTACTGCAAGAAGTACTGATATCGCGCATTCACTTTACAGAATTTCGTTCTTTTCCTTTGTCTCTTCTTTTGTTTAGGCAGAGTCATATATATATATATATATATATATATAAAATCGTTTCATGAGCAACCAACAAACAAGGACAGCAAGGAAAACATAGGGGAAATTATACTTACTAAATGAAATGAAATGCAATGAAAGTGAATATATATATATATATATATATATATATATATATATATATATATATATATATATATATATAACGGTTTGGCTGGCTCGGCCCACCAACATCCTTGGCCCTGCCTATAATCAAGTTTAGGGCTGAATTTAGGGCTGAGATAAATGGACCTAAATTAGTGGCAGTCTGCGAGCTTGTTCGCGCACTCTCTCAAGGCTTTGCAACCATGAAACAAGCCCGGTGCTCAATACCCAATACCAATCTCATTTCCTTCTCAACGTCTCTCAATTGCTTATTTATTTATTTATTTATTTATTTATTTATTTAGAATTTAGCGGCGGCAAGAGAGAAAATACAATGAATCAATGGAAATACTGTTTGTACCAGCGAGCACCTCTTAGATAACAAGAGCTTGAGTATTCTGACCGGTGACGTCATATGGGAAGGCTGAGCGCCAATTAAAAATAATGATTTTGTAAAAAGGCGATCACGTCACTGCGTGGCTTAGGCTTTTTATAGTCTATGGGGTGTTGCCCTACATCTTTCGCTGTCTGCAAGCACCCATGCGTATGCGACCGCGGTTGACTCACACTTAAGTTGATGGCAACATAGGTGCATCAAAGCACAGAAGCGTAGGAGAGCACAACCGCAGAGAAGAACCGGGGAACCGTCCTCCAGTCTGGACGCATCGTCACACAGCCCTTCCTGGCTTTAGTCGCGTTGGGCGCCATGTTTACGCGTGGGCGCCTGAAAGCTTCGGTAAGACACAGTAAGCGTTCTGGGACGCTGCTGGACGTGTATATAAGTGTATTCCTAGCTTAAAGTTCACAGTTTTCGTTGGAAGTACTATAAGACAACAATGAAATAAGGGAAACTGAAGTGAGTTCCGTAAACTAAGTTTTCGTAGTTTAGAAGCAGAAGCTAAAGGCGCTATGGCCTGGTGAAGGCTTATGCTCCTACAACAATTCGGTACACAGGCCGTGCGCAGCACAACTCACAGACTGCCTGAATAGAGCGAATGTCGTGACGCAGAGCGTCAAAAAAAAAAAAAAAAAAGAAAAGGTTGTGTACAGGATACTCCAGAATGCACTTAATGTATATATTGTGGCAAATATGACTGTAACTTAAGAAATGAAAAAAAAAAGAAGGAAGACCAGCAATTAGTGTTATGCTTCACTGAGACAAAGAGAAAGATAGATATAGATATGAAAGAAAGGAGAAATGCAGGGAGGTTCGCCCACACAGAATATCCGATTTCTTACCCTGCATTGGGAGGCCGTAAAGGGGAAGTAGAAAGATAAGAATTAAGTAGAAAGACAAAGAGAGAGAGAGAGAGAGAGCAGAGTCGCACTCTCGCAATCAGCCACGATCACCGCATGCTGATTTAATAATGTTCGCAATGAAAAAATATTCATGTCATTTATTTCAATCCTCCATGATTTCATCAGAAATGTCACGTAGGCCATTTAGTAACGAATGCATGAGGGTGATCGACTATTAAAAGCCAATATTTCCACGACACTTGTATTAAAAAAGAAAATTTAATTGTTGGGATTAAGAGCTCCAGCATATATGCTTCGTGCAAAACGGTCCTTGTTCTCGTTATGGGCTCTGTTCATTTCTGACCCCGCCGGCCCGCCGTGGTGAAATCGACCGGCTGACTTTCAGCGGTACCGCATCGCTCAACCATATCGAAGGACCGACGCAGTGGCACAGCGGCAGCGACGGCTGAAGAACTGTCACCGACGACCTGAGGAGACCGCGCCCAGCGGGATGACGAGGCGGTTATGGCGGGCGACCATTAGTTCCACCAGCGCGTTCTCCCCAGCTCGACCTATCTCTCAGCGGCACAGTAGGCCTGCCTTCGAGGCTCCTCTGTGCGTCTAATGAGGACGCGTGTCGCGAAGCGTGGTATCAGGAGAGAGACCTTGTCGCCAGAGATAATCCCCTAGCTGCAGCTACAGGACTCACGTGCTCGACACGACTGCGGCTTGGGTCTAAATTAGGGGCGCTCGAATATTCAAAATTTTGGATTCAGATTGGACAGCATTTGTTAATTCTGCCTTGATTCGAGGATTTGGTTTAAGTTAACGAGTGCTCATTCCTATCCAAACTAATGAGGTAATGAAGAGAAATATATAAAAGGAAAGATGAGGAAGTTAACCATGATCGAGTACGGTTGGCGACCCTACACTTGAGAAGAAGAGAAAAGTAAGAAAGAATCAGTGTCTATAGGGCAAGGATGGTCATAGAAACATGAAGGTTTGTAGGTTTAATAAAGCAGCATAAACTTATTAAACCTTATCAGGCGTGTAAAAATGGTCCGTACTGGAGGGCCGGATTTCGACCTTGGGAAAGCATGGGGCACACCCGGCCAGGAAATGGCGGGGAACTGACACTACATATAAATGGGCCCATTACTCCACCTTCTTGTTGTGCATGTGCTTTTCTTTTTCTGCCTGTTAAATATTTTGATGGACTCCGGAATCGGAGCAGATAGGATTGAAACTTCGCCGTTTGTGAAGCGTTCTTTGTATACGACGACTCATTTCGCGTTGTTGCAGTAGCACCTATAGCATCTTCTGGTAGCGTGAAACGAAGCGCGATATCGTCTCGTTCATTCAGCTCTAGTTGCTGGTTAACTGGAGAAGTGGCCCTACAAGGATGCGGTAGGCCTACCTGATCTCAAGCGCCGCATCTTTCAGAGTACGAGTTTCTTTTTTATTCGTACGTTGGCTCTGGATTTTGAAAGAACTGCGATTGCACCGCGAAAATAGTGAAGTAGAGGACAAAAAGAGGCTTGAAGACGCAAGAGCGCTGACCGGGACATCTGTAGAAGCTCTTGTTGAACACTCGTGCGCCATATACACGGAACCAAGGGCTCCGGCACAGCTAACATAAAAAAAAATGGGGGGAGGAGGGGGAGGATGAGGGAAAGAGAAAAGCAGCCTAGATAATGTACTTCCCGTACGAACCCGAAACTTAGGCGGAAGTGGGGGGACGGGAAGGCCGGAAGTGCGCCGCCCTGTCGGAAGTGAAGGGGACCTTCTGAAATATAAAGGCACCGAATAAAGTTAAATAGGAAGGGAACAAAAAATCACCTGAGGGTAGAGGGCGCAGTCACAAAAACCGGAACGGTGACCCGCGGGGTGGTCTTATTGGATTTGAGCGGACAAAAGGCGTCGGAGAAAAGGGAGGAAGCGCACAGGGGAATAGTTTGGGCCAGAAAGTTGCGTCCGTTCTGGAACACGAGAAACTAACGCGAGACTAGCGCGACGTTAGCCGCTTGCATAAAATGTCATGCCGCAGTCAGTGCGCAGTAGGCTACAATGGTACAATGTGCTGCTATGTAGCTTCACTTAAAATTTTCGTCTCAACTGTGGCGTAGAGAAATGGAGCAATGGATGCAGACGGGCCACATCATTTCCAGTCTGATTTGCGCGAAAAGTTAGCGAAGATCGCTTCTTTGGTTTCTGTAATTTTCAGTGGGCGAATTGAGAACAAAAAGTCGCCAGCCAGGCCCTGTATTCACAAAGCAGTTCGCATATTAGAGCGGTGCTATAGAACACGCACTAGCTAATCGTGGTAGTGGTGTTTAAAAAGCGATTAGTCTATCACAAAAACTTCTTAGGAGCCTGAAATTAGTTCTTCAGGTTTAAATTCTTTTCTTCTAACAATTTTTCTTAACTTTTTTATTCTTTCCGCTCCTCGCCACTGGTTTCCACCCTGTATAGTTGCTAGATTTTAAGTGTACACAATGGGAGGAAACTACGGCTAAACTCTGAAACAAACAAACAAGCAAACAAACAAACAAACAAACAAACAAACAAACAAGCAAGCAAGCAAGCAAGCAAGACAGATCGGTGGACGGATTCCTTGCTAATTTTCTTGCTCCATGGGGCTTCGCTCTTTGCCACTCGGTTTTGATAGTATTGCCTTTGTCAGTTTTCATTGCAGATGTGCGTTCATCTCTCAGTAAAAAAAAAATTTCAGGACTTTGTGAGTACAGCTCTTGTCCTGTCTGTTCCCTCCTTCTGCATCGTCGTTCTTTCGTGAGTGTTAATCAGATCTGGTAAGTTTGCTGACCAATATGCCTTCAACATTATAGCGCTAGAATAAAAAACAGAAACGCGCTAGGCACATTATAGCGAGTCTGGAGGCAGTGTTCGCGGCCACTGCAATATGAACGCACTCCTGCATTTCGTTTAACCACTTCAAACAACGCAGTCGGATGGAAAAGGCTGCGCTGCAAACGTCACCTCCTGCAGCTGTTTCGTAGGCTCGAAAACGAGAACAATGCCAGGGCATTTTCGTCACTCATGGCGAAATCGTCCCGCGCTTCTAACTATGAAAATGTTGGCGCACTCTCTGTGGCAGCTGCTACAAGCGTAGCGACCTTTTCGAAGGTTGCGCAAACCACTTACATTTTCCTTTTTCGCCTTTCATTCTTTTCTTAGCTCATTTTTAAAATTTGAGTTGAACAGGATTAGCGACATTGTACGCTTAGCAACGTAGCCAACATGTGCGAAACCTGTGCTGGCAATGTACTGTTCCGTTTCCAACTGTTTGCTGGGGAGAGGTTAACGCCCCGCGTACATCTGCTGATATCGTCAGGACGCTTATGCCAGGGCAAGCTTCCACATTTTTCCACATTATTTAGCAAAATTCTAGTAATATTGCTCAGAAAGGGGAATGTGCCAGTCGACGAAAAGTGCAATCTGAAACACTACTTGCGTCAGCGCTTTTCAGGCTGATTAAAAAGTGTGAAACTGACTGGGAATGCTCCACTGAACTAGTAAGCGCTTTACGTGCTGCCAAGGTATATCAGCTGTAGAAGTGGTCAATGTCCAGTGCAGTACATGTGTAACGTATGCAGCGAGTGGACTTGCGTCAAGTGTTGGGCATGCCGTTTCTCTGGGGGCGGGGTGTACACACAAAAAGAAGACTTAAGTGGTCTAAGCGTGCCTAACTTTTAGTCTATACGCATTAAATATCCACAGTGTCGCTAAGTTTCCGGAGTGGCGATAATGGTTGCTACTGAAACTCTGGAGCACGACTTGTTGTGCCTAAGCCTGCGCTCTTTCGTTGAATTTAGATTTTAGCGCCTTTTCTATTTCACTGATATATGCAACCGCAAACAACTCTTGTAAAGGTTGTTTGCGATTATAGTATATGCCTATAGGCATATACTGTAATAACTTCGTGATGGTTGACCCTTATTTATACTGGTTATGTGCATCTTCTGCTGCATATTGGTCACCCTGATTGTCCTATACAGATACTACACACACCTGCGCATACCTATGCGCACAGAACGTGTTACGACAGACGCCACTGCCGACGGCGGTTATTCCGGACAAATCAACGCTAGACTACAGACAGCCAGGTATATCACTAGAAAATTGAACGCTGACGATAGCACAAACAATAAGGTGGCTTGTTTATGATAGCGGCAGCCTTTTAATTTGGCGATGAGGCCGGATTCGGGAACCCGGGCACACCCTCTCGCTTAGGCGGCAGCTATCGGCGCCGGCCCGTGCCGTGGCAGGCCACGCGGCCAAGGCCGCACTCGCGGTGCTCCGCTGCGTCACTTCCGCACCCGTCACCATGACGACGGTCACCCACCGGCGGCGACCCAGTACGCTACGCTTCCAGCACTGGGGCGACCTACGCAGGGGGCGCGGCGCAACTCTGAATGACGAAGAGAAAAAAACATGATGAAGAAGGTTCCCCCACCGCATGCTGCCTGCGCGACACTTCCCCGTGCCGCCCCCTCTAGAGAGGGCAAATGGCATGGTTCAGCGCACTCAGAACATGAGCGCATTGTTAGCGCACAGCTATGAACACACTCTCCGAAGAGTAAAAGGCTGTTCTCCACTTGCGCGTGACATCAAGCATACCTTGTTGGGTCATGAGTAATATACGAGACTGTCGTGTCATTTTTTTTTCTTATTTTGCTTGATATCCACAGAAGCGTTTGCTTTTGGCAGTTTCAAGAGACTGCAACTTCCTGGAATGCAGTTTTGAATGCTTATACTTGCTGTACTGACGAATGCGCGGAAACGTGTGATTTTATTTGGATGAACGAACAAAAACCCACTGGTCGGCATTTCAGCGGGATTAAATAGTATAACTGTAGTGGTTGACCAGGTATGCCATTTGCATTGTAAGCATGACAATGTAAGACGGACAGTTTCTTGGTGAAGGAAAGCAGCACAAACAGCAGATAGGAATGAAGTACTTTTTCAAGTCTTGCTGTAGGACTCTGTCAAATGTACACTACTCCCGCATAATGTTTCGCTTGTTTTGATGTACAATTATCAGACCGCTCTCGGTAAGCATACAAAATTCTGCAATCGAAATGTGAAGAACCAAGCGATTGCACTAGACAACCAATGCCAATAGGTTTCTCAAAGTCTGAGAGAACTCAGCAAGGGCGCGGTCGCGATAATCTCAAAGAAGAAGAAAAGAAACGTTTAACTTGAGATTCTTTCAGGCGACGCTTCCTCGCTTAGTCACTGCCATAGGGTTCTTGCTCAGCCGTTGTGGAACTATACTTGTTTCAAGGCAATTATTTCTCGCTAACTCGGAGCACATCATGTTGTTTCCATTCTTCCGATTCTTTCCCAAATTCCGTCGCTGTCTAGCCAGAACTAATGCTCATTTTCCTCATTTCATTGAGAAAGAGAGAGAGAGAGTAAACTTTTATTATCGAGGTTGAGTGCAGTTTTCTTTGCCATTTCAATGAAACTTTGTCGAATCTCCACAGTGAGTATGCTCCATTAGTCGAAGAAAACCCAGCCAAAGTGAGCAGGAAGAACTAGTGTGAGGACCACCACATCATCAACAGCAGCGGCATCTTGTCTAAGCCTGGTCGTATGCTAACCTTTGAGAAAGTGAATTTGGCGAACTGAACCAAGGCGCCCCTGTTGGCCAAGGATTCTCTCAGAAGACCGTCTCCAGAGTGAGGCCACCTAAATATAAGGGACGTGAGCATATATAGTCTGCAGGCACCTGTCGCGTCAGACATCTGTGAGGAGGCGAAGCCGCAAAGCGCAGACTGCTATATGTATACGTATAAGAACCGAGACGTGACAGTTATTCAAGGGCTTCTGAGAAGGGAAACAAGCAGCGGTTATGTTCACTACAGCGGCCAAACTGCCGCTCAGCAATTTGCGACAGTGAAATTCGCTTTTGTATATAAAAGAAACGTCTTCCTCCTTTTATTCCTTTTGCATTGAATATACAGATCGTTGTATATTAAACAGGATTTCTGGCGTCACTATGTAGTCATAATAATTTTTTTGAAGATATTTGAGCTGCCTTGCTCAAAGTGATCAGTTTGCAACATTCCTCTTTATTAAAGACGCCGCCGTACTGCACCCCCGATTTGAGAATGAAATGATTAAATGTTGTTCATTTATAAACGTTATATAGAGGCCAGCGCCATCTGAAGCGAAAGCTCGGTGAACGGTGAAATTGAAACAAATGGAGCCACGCGACACTGAGTAGCGTTACGCCCTTTTCGCTATTTCCAAACACATGCTTCCAAACTCTCCACCTGAGCCCGCAGCTAAATGCAATTTGATTTAATCTGAGCATCCTGCTCAAAGCATGTGTCACCGTTTGCCGCTGCCGAGACGTTCGCATTACGCTTACTTAATATCAATCTATTCACACGAAAAATCAGCGGTTTACGCATGTTGTTTAGCCACGGCGTCACAGGAATTACTCTTATAATCTTGCACGCACTTTCTATATGTAGCGAAGGTTAATATGCCTTGCTTGTCGGCGATCCTAGCCATGATACGCTAATGAAATCGTTAAAAATCACGAGCAACGACAGTGCATGTTTTATCCACTGCTAATGTCGCTTGCAGCGGGTCAAGTAGTAAAAGTAATGAATTTAGAAAATATGTACATACGCTCGCGTCGCTAGCCTACGTTTATCATGATTATCATGACGCTGTCGTCGCATATATTTTCTTTCTCTACGCAGCTTATACTCCGCGTGGCATAGCTTATTCTCCAAACTAATTCCTGTCCAACTTAACACTGGTTCGGGCGCTGCATTTTCAGAAAAATTTAAGGCTGTTAGCACGCGAAATCTACTCTGCTATTTTTTTTTTCTTGTACGCAGTGTTTGAGCCGAACGATGTTACGAAGCTTTGAATACCACCGGCGTTTCTCGTAGAGGAACAGCACGCATAGGCTTATAGTATATGAAGCGATCACTGTACACTATAGTACATGACTCAGCAATCGCTTCTCATGAAGCTATTCGAGTTTTTGGTTCGCTGTACAGTTTCTTACGCATAGTGTGAATGCATAGTGTATCGTACCTTCAAGAGAGATGAAAGAAGTCCGCGAATTCAGTCATCACATGTATACGACAATAGCGGCATTGGCGCAATTTGTAATCTTATGTGATCTTCATTGTTACGAATTCAAATAAGCAAATATTACGGCGATCTTCAGGTCGGAAGAATAGCACCGTTAGGGTATGCTTTTAAAAGAAGTAATTTAGTAGCAGACAGAGTTGGAAACGGCAAGAACACTAAAATTATCCACGATAATCTAACGAACACGCTGCGTACATTACTAATGCGTATCTAAACCTTCAGCACTCTTTGAAGACAAGTGCGTAAAATATCCTGACAGGCTGCTAGAAATCGAAATACATTTGACTAAAACACTTGCAAGTACCAGATAAAATCAGATGCATAGTGCGATAGAGGGGTAACTACAGACTATACTGAGAAAGTTCGTCCTTTTTCGGTGGAAAAAAACTTGACTAATGGTGCTGATGGCACAATTATGTTATCAAATAAGCTTTTATAATACTGGTTTACTTCAGTTTCAGTTTATATTCCAGGAACAAATCGAGCGCTGGCAACACCACCTCATTTTTCTTTGTTTTCTTTCTCGGGAACAACAGATTATCTTTTAAATACTTAAATTCACGTAGATGCCCC
Source organism: Dermacentor andersoni (assembly GCF_023375885.2). NCBI lineage: Eukaryota > Metazoa > Arthropoda > Arachnida > Ixodida > Ixodidae > Dermacentor > Dermacentor andersoni. Next base: position 177,622,331 of record NC_092818.1, read on the forward strand.
CACGCTTTTCAGCGAAGTTAGCTTTTGTCACCTTCTATACGGGAAAAGAGCTAAGGGACGCTCGTCGCCCTGAACTTTTATTTTCCAAGCAGCGCCATGTATCCCCCGTTTCACTCGAGGACAAAGATCGCTTTTCTTATGCGCGCATCTCCTCTCGCACGACGGGGTGTATAAACGATGCTCACACGAACCACCCTCGACGCTTCGTTAGCCTCGAGAGCCACCTGCGTAATCAGGCGCTTTGCATTCGCCTTCCAAACAAGCCCTAGCGGCTCTGAACACTCATTACTCCACTTTAAAATTGAAGCGAGCCGCGCTCTCTTCGACTTGTCGGAGAAGCCAAGGAGCTAACTGTGTGACTTGGCGAATGTGTTGCGCACGCGGGAACCTTTCGCTCACATTTACCGTTTTTTTTCCCCCTCCTACTTTGCATGTTCTATCTTCAAAAGCGTCGTAGCGAGCCCGGGAATGGGAGCTCGCGCAGCGGCGGCAAATTCCATTAGCGCGAGCAAACAGCGCGCGACCAGTTTGTGAACCGCGGGAGAAAGGCAAGGCGTTCGTTCGTCCAGCGGCGCTGACTTCTTGAAGCGCGCTCGGTCGGATCTCGTATTGGCGGTGAAGCAGCCAGAAAGCCGCTTCTGGAGCATTCACCCTCAGACAGCGGAGTCTTGCAGGTAGATGGAAGCATGCTTTTTTATGCACACATGATTTGGAAGAGAGTTTGCTAACGCGGCCGCCACGTTTGAATCTAGTAAAGTCGTTACGAAGAAGACAGCCCGACGAGGGAACTATCCTGATGTGCCTGGCTAGCGCAGTGGCCCATAGAAGGCAGAGCCCTTGTCAAAGGAACACCGAAACACGTAACGCGAAACACCGAAGTCCAACAGTGTAGTGCTTGAACCCAACTTTCGCCCAGGATGGTAACATCTACTGCCATGCCGGTGCGAAACAACTTACATTTATTACCGGTTAATCTGCGTGTCCGAGGAAACTTCTGCCTAGGTTCTTCACTCAGTCATGCGAGCAGCTCACTCACTCACTCACTCACTCACTCACTCACTCACTCACTCACTCACTCACTCACTCACTCACTCACTCACTCACTCACTCACTCACTCACTCACTCACTCACTCACTCACTCACTCACTCACTCACTCACTCACTCACTCACTCACTCACTCACTCACTCACTCACTCACTCACTCACTCACTCACTCAGCCAACCCTTCCTCGCATGGATGGGATTTGCTTTTTCCACTCATACACGGAATGCTGCCTGAGACACTTGAAACGGCTTCAGCCGTTATTGAGCGAGAGAAAAGGCGTGAATGAAATGCGATAATAAGCGGCCTCAATGAGCTGCACGTCGCAGTTACGTACCTGTCGCCATGTGCTTCCACTTCGGTGCCAGTCTCGCACACGTCGCGTTCAGGCAGGTTTTCGGGCTCCCGAAAATACAGTACGTGGCAAAGTACAACCTTACACAACTTCAGCTGACACATCGACGCTGATCGCGAGCGCCTTCAGAGCAAAACAACTAATCGCCGTCACATCTCACGACCGGGGAAGGAACTGTTTCTTTCTTGCCAGCGCCTGTGTGCTACGCGACAGCGCCGCCATTCACCCTTCCATATTAAGAGAAAGCGAGACAGCGGTTTGTTGATCTGGCCATGGCAGTTTTCGCGAGCTACGCGGCCTTATCGAACGCCGTTGGGCGATTGCTGCGTCCGCGCGAGTTCTCGCGTAACCAGCTGGGAGCTGCCGCGTTGCTTACTCGTGTTGTAGACGCTGTTTCCCGCGTGCTGAGAGTAATTGCCACCACCGTCGCGCGCTGGGAAAATGAATGGCTACTTCTGATTAGCGGGCTGTCGGTGAGGGCTAATTAATAAGAGCTTCGTAAGCCACAGCGCTGTAAGATTAGCGGCCGGCCGCCAAGACCGCGATCAAGCGCAGGGCGCACGTGTTTTCACCGAGTTTCTTCGACCGGTACTTCGAGTGCTCGTGGCGGAGGGTATTCCCCTGTGGTAGAAGAGAGACACCGTTGGGCAGAGGTGTGAAAGGCGATTGGCAGTCGCGATAAGAAAAGCTTTGCGTGCGACGAGTAATTGAAATTCTAGCTCGAAGGGATGGGGGTGGATGAGGAATTTTGCAGTGAAGATATTGCCTTCGCACAGCGGCACCCGCGCTTTCATATATCGGTTTGTCAAGTGAGACTCTATCGAACACCTTACTATATAACTGCCGCGGTGGTGTACCATTTGTTATATTGATCAAAACGTTTATTACTTGGGCATGAGTTGAAGTGGTGCTGACCGCTACTGGTGCCCTGTGAAATGTGGTGGAATAACATGAACATGTATGTATGTATGTATGTATGTATGTATGTATGTATGTATGTATGTATGTATGTATGTATGTATGTATGTATGTATGTATGTATGTATGTATGCATGCATGCATGTATGTATGTATGTATGTATGTATGTATGTATGTATGTATGTATGTATGTATGTATGTATGTATGTATGTATGTATGTATGTATGTATGTATGTATGTATGTATTTGTGCTTGCCCAGTGGTAGGAAGGGGATAATTCAGAAGTGCAGACACAATAATGTGAAGCTCACAACCAATGGGTTTAGTGGACACCTGTCAGACATACATTGGACGTCACCTGTCCGGAAATGTTGTTTATTATGTGGAACTCGGCGAAAGAGTGGCTTGCACCAATCTAATATTTGTGCGGGTAGCTGAATGATAAAGAAAGAGCAAACGGAATTACAACCGATAAAGAAGACGAGCGCCTTAATAGCCGAAGAAGACGTCTAGTCAAGAACCCCGCGCCGCCTCATTTATAAGTTCTCTTTTTTTTGTTCTCCTTCCTCTGGCCCGCACGGTTGCCGCTATAGTTCATTAAGATGTATCACCGACAGGTCGCTCAAAGCACGATTCTCTCGAGCGTGAATTGAGTGATATACTATATTGTAGGGCAGCACTCGCGACAGCGTAGTGGGCTATTCATTCACAATTCAAGAGGAGATGCAGTTGTCCGCTTTTAAATTCACCGCAAATAGCTTTCAAAGAATTACTTCTGCGAGGAATTCGTGCTAACAAGGTCGACCGTCGGAAGTCCGGTATACATTTCATATACATTTCTAGCGGAGCCAGTATCGAGGTAGATTTTTATGGAATGCGGCTGCTTTATATCGTCCCGCAAGAAAAAAAAAATGAAAAAAAAAAGATAGACAGCTGGCTGGTACAGTCTGCTTGATTAGAACGAGTCAGTACGCTCCCTTCCTTTCTTTGAATGAATATATACCCTGATTCGAAACACTTAAATAAATATGTTCAACTATTATAATTTAGCATTGCGCATTCTGCGAAGCTATTTGTGCAATGCGTATTATATTTTAATTTTGTAAAGTTGTGTAACTTTTGCACATACATGACCAGTATTTGAGGGTCATGATCATATTGAATTGTTTCATCAACAGTCAAATTTGCCTTCTTTAACGTAACACGCTTTGATGCAACCCAATTTACCGGTTTACCCTATGGAAGCGCACAAACCATTGAGGGTTCAACAAAGGACAGACATTTATTTGCGAAAGGCGCTGCAGATCACGCGTGTAATAGTAATGCTACAAGGGATGTTGTCGAGCGTCATGCACCTCAACCAATGTTGCAACAGACAATGGCGTGACATATCTTGAATAATTATTCCCTTGCCAGCTTCAATCACACGGACAACTGCATGACATCGTAAAGTGAAACCTTGTCAATTGGTACATCTCAGAAAACGTGACCACCGCTTTAACACTACTCACAACTGGAATGTGGCGCATAATGGCACGGCGATTGATAATGGCCGGTGCACGCGCACTTCGATAGTCGGCATATTTCTTGGGGCGCGGAGGCTATAGGAACATTGTAAAGCCTCCAGAAAACACACCGCTACGTTATTATCCACACGACCGCCTTAAGCAAACTTGGCGCGACTCCATTGTGAGACGATCAATGAGCGTGTTCTAGGCGAGCGATCAAAACAAGGCCAAGCGCAGAGAGGCCAAAATGCCACCGTATCTCCGGGCAAGTGGTTTCAGGTGCGCGCTCTCCCAGGGTGCGTTGCTCGGGACATGTAATTAGCATGCCGGCGGCTGCAGCCGGAGAGCGTATGGCGGAGTCCTGGCCCTTGAGCAACAGAGCCTAATTGGGTCCTCGAGAAACCCTCCCCACTCCATCTCATAGCTCCACCCGCCCACCTCCTACTCCGCGTCCTCTTCCTGGAGCCGCGATCGAGCCCCCCTCCGAGGATACTGGAAAGCATATCGCCGATCACGTGGTTCACCGTCAGCGCCGCGAAGCGCGTCGGCGAACAGTGACCAAACAGCGCAATTGGTCCGCCGGTTCGGCACTCGCGCCACCGGAAACGGAAACGCTTCCGGTTAAACAAAGCCACGAGTGCGCACAGAGTGCCGCCAGATTTTTCAGACCGTCGTAGCGTGGGTTCGGCTATAGTTCGGCGTACTGCAGAGATGCATGTTCGCGTCGCTGCCTGTTCCCCAACAGTATCTCGCCAGCTTCCTGTTCTTTCATCGACACCGTTTTCGGTGCTCGGATTCCTCCAAGGCGCGCCGCAGTCTTGCGACCCTGGAAACAGGCCAAAAGTGGCAATATATATGACGACGTCAGAAAATCGAATTCGAAGAAAAAAATCGCATTATATATATATGTATATATAGGTCTCGCTGTCTTTTCTAGATTTATACGAAGATTACTAGTCTAGCCGGGCAAGTAGGATGAAAGGATCAACAGAACAAATATTTACGTAAAAGGCGAAGCAGGGGATCATTTATGAAAGGCCGAAGTGCGCTAACAGTCGCCGTCCTTCGTTCTTGCGACCACCGTGTTTGACTTTGGTCTTAGTTCCAGTGTAGCGATTCAACTACTGAAAGGACCGTTGACCACCCTTATTTGCTCTGATCAAGTAGCAACATAAAAAGCTCTTTAGATACATACAACTTTTGGGAGGCTATACAAGCGGTCTAAAGAAGGCATATTGCATGCCAAGGAAAAGGAGGACAAAAAATAAGAACAAAATTAAAGCATGCGGTGGGCTGCTTTGAAGATTATATGTCTCGCATAGATAAAATGACGAAAGAAAAAGTAGAAATGGAGCCGTGAAGAGCAACCGGCGTAGGAAAACAAAATTAAAAAGAAGGTGACGGGGAGCAAGCGCTCCGACGGTTGCGCTGCCGAGGAAATTGAATCCAAACTGGTGGCATCTTGCTTGCGAGCCAGCTTGGCGTCTTCTCGGCGGTTTCCCGCGCCGTCACACTCGCTGGCTTTTCAGTGCTGGCACTCTCTCGCTTTCCGCCGCGAGGTGTCGCATGAATAATTTCCGGTACGGAGTCGGCGGCGCCGTCGCATCGCAGTGGTTCAGGCCTGCGATTGGCGCGCCGCCTTTTGAAAGCAAACACTACTTTTGGCGTGAACCGCGCTCGCCATTCTGGCTCCCTTATGGTTTGGCTGACTTCCTTTTCAGCGTCGTGTGTGCTGATTCGCAAACACCAGGCCTATCGGTGACCGCACACTGAAAGAAATGGGCACAAAGGAACTTGCCTGATCCAGCGCATCTCAATCTTTGATTTGTTTCTCAATTTTTTTTTTGTTAATAAAGGTGCACGCCACTAGGTTGAAGAAATTCTACTTTCAAATATATCTCGAAACCATTTTCAAAAGGCATCTGAATAAGGCTGAATGCGAAAAATGTGCGTCAACGCAGATTTAGCACGACGGCTTGGCCTTTCTTTGTTTATTTTTGTTACATAGCCCAAACCTTGCGACGCAATATAAAGGGGTGCTATACTGGCTGCAATAGAATTTGTAAAGAGAACGTGTTCTGCGTTAATACTGTATATTTACTTCTGGATGTTGCCCCGGGGGGCGGGTATGCTGGGAATGGTGTGCCTGTAAGATAAACACATAAACAGAAAATACATATCAAAGGAAACACACAATAGTGTATTTGCTTCTACAAGGCTCGGGCACATGCGCTTGGAAAATATTCCGTAGCGATGTTTCACTAAAATGAGCATTTAGTCCATGGTGTCGACGTCAAACACCATTTGTGTAACGACCTATTTTACACTCGTACTTGCTCTTTTATGTCCCCTGTTAGCGTAAATGGCAATGCTTCGCGGTTAACAAGGTTCCGATGCCTTGGATAATAGCCAATAGCGAGATTATAGGCGCTATAACGTAAAACTATTCCAATATGTATTTATTTCAATCTCCTAACGTCAAATTTGCGTAACCGCCGACGCAAGCACCGGGCGGTGGCCCGCAGGGTTGTCTGAATAGACCAATCAAACGCTCTCCTTGTTCATAGGAGGTCACTCTTGTTTGCTTGAAAAACGAATAACATTGCCTACACTGAGCGGCCTGTGTTATCTGATTGGCGGACAAGGGGCGAGGAGCACGCTCAAGTGGAGAGGGATTCGATGGGGCCGAGCCACTGCACGGAATATCGATAACCGGATGAAGAGGGTGGTGCCGGCGTCTGCGATTGGTCCGCTTTCCCTTACTTAGCTGGTGGTGGCTGGTCGAAAATCGCGGCGGCATGCAACGGAAGCTTAACAATGACACTAAAACGGATCCACAACAAAGAATAGTTGGCAGAACGTGGTCGTAAACGCACCGAAAGGGCTCGAAAACGCCACACGGCCACACAAAACGTTTTATTATACGCAAATAAACCCATGCCCTCCTGCAGGGGCGAGTAGCCAGTGCCTCAGCGATCGGCGGCAGCCATCTTTTATTCCTTTCGGAACGGGGCAGCCTGCGGCTATTCAGAAGAAAATTCAGTTTTGTTCGGCATATTAATGTACCTTTAACGCGTACACGTCACTTTGACGCGGTGAGCTTTTGCGGTTTTGTGACGTCGCGTGACAGGCAGGTGAAGTGGGTACAGACCGAAACCTATTGACCAATAGCCGAGGACTAATGGCGAAAAGTTGTCGAATCAGAAATACCCATTTTTCTTTTGTTCAGTCAAATCGTGCATAATCAGTGTGTACACGTCATATCAGATGGGGAGCTATCGCTGTTTTCGTGACGTCGTGTGACAGGCAGATGAACTGGGGGTGGCCCCCAAAAAAGTTTTTACCAGTCGCGGAGGGCTGATTGCAGAATTGGTATAGAAAAGTTCGGAATAGTATTACGTTACAGCGTCCTAAATCAGATTATGAGGTTTTGCGCGCCAAAACCACGATCTGATTATGAGCCACGCCGTAGTGGGGGGCTCCGAAAATTTGGTCCATCTGAGGTTCTTCAACGTGCACCTAAATCTAAGTCACGGGTGTTTTCGCATTGCGCTCCCACCTAAATGCGGCTGCCGTGGTCGGAATTCGATCCCGTGACCTAGTGCTTAGCAGCTGAACACCATAGCTACTAAGCAACCACGGCGGGTGCCGATAGCGATTGTTCGGTATAATGTCCGGAATAGAGGGCACTGTCAGCATTTCAGCGTGGACGTTATATTTAGGTTCGCTTGGCTGAAGCAATGTATTTTCCATGGGGACGCCCAAATGTGTGCACGCCTGTAGGACAATGTGAGAGAGCGGGAATGCTTTCAGGTCAAGACAACTAAGCATGGCGCGTGTGCGTATCTAATGGCGGAGCTCGCACCCTGCTACAACAGCGTTATCTTTCACCCCTCGAGGCGTGAATATTGCATGCAAATGACACAGCAATAAAGAAAAAGTGCTAGAGGGGACTGGGCTTCCAGCTGGTAAGTCTGCGGAAGGCACAGCAAATGCCTAGGAAACACGCCAGGCAAGGAAACAAAGGAAGAACGACGGACTGGCTTCTTGCATAGTGTGTTCTGAGGAAGCCTACCTGCCACAACCAGCAGCTGCTGGCTTCTTCGGTCCGTTGCCCACCTGAGACCCTCTTGCCTCGGGCGGCAGCGTGTTCCGATCTGTCACACTCTCTTCCACCGATGAGATGGAGGAGGGAGGACACCCGTCGTTGCCACCTGTGTGCAGAATGGGAGCTCTCGGTCAGTGCTACGGAGCGCTACTCGCCCCGAGTCCCCACAAGAGCTTGCGGTTGTTCATGTCTCGGCCCGCAGTGGTTTCAGCGGTTGCACATTAAGGCTTCTTCCTACATGCTCAACTCTACGTAATGTTTCTGACATGTAGTTGATGATGTGATGGCGGGAATTAGAGTAAGGAATGTTATTCAGAACTAGGCGTTACGAGGTCAAAAGGGGCCTCGTTAACCAAACCAGTGTAAACGAGCGGTTCTTGCCTGGCGAGTCTGTCTGGCGTCGTTGTTACTGAGAAATCCTCATTTCCCCTTTCACCCTCCCTAAAAGTAGGGCAGGCAAGCGGGCGCGTCCTTGGTTAACCTCTCTCCCTTTCCCTGATAGTTTATCTCTCTCGGAACCACGGCACCGGATTAAGCTTGTCAGTAAAAGAACAACTAACCGACTCACTCACTCACTCACTCACTCACTCACTCACTCACTCACTCACTCACTCACTCACTCACTCACTCACTCACTCACTCACTCACTCACTCACTCACTCACTCACTCACTCACTCACTCACTCACTCACTCACTCACTCACTCACTCACTCACTCACTCACTCACTCACTCACTCACTCACTCACTCACTCACTCACTCACTCACTCACTCACTCACTCACTCACTCACTCAGACGTACATATCCTGAGTACTAGCGGTGACTGAAGAACGTCATTAGAAATGATATAACTGAGCAAAACCCTGCAATAGCCTATAGTAGACGTGATAGTCAAGCGCAGCACAGTCAAGTCCGGCATTTTTTTTAATGCAGCAGCAGCATCAGCAGCCTAAGCACTAAAATGTCCCCAAATTATGGTTATTCAACGATGACGAGCACTGTGTCTTGATGAAGGTTCTTTTTTTTCCAGGAATTTCAGCACTTGATATATATTTATCGTGCCTTCCCACGAGATGCGTAAATGATCGCCGTGAATGGCGAGCAATGCCTACTGTCTCTCCTCCGCTGCAGTCCCTCCAGGCCGCACTGCATCCTCTGTATGGGGGTGTCATGGCGTTAATCGGCCACACGTCCTCCCGACGCGCCTCAATTAACAATCACACGCCCTTGCAACTCGAATTCCGAGGCGAAACTATGCGAAGAGGTCACGAGCGCGCGTTCAGTGGAGAGAGAACAGTCATTTCTTGCAAAGGTGGCGTGCTGTTACTTGGTGGTTTCGTGCCCGCTGTGACTTATCAGCCTGTTTTTCACCATGCACTCAATCGTGTCTTTGTCTCTGCGCAGGTGAGTGTGCCATGCTGTTGTTCTTGCTCGGCGGAACCGTGCGGCGTTCATTCGGTAAGGTGTGCTACGACGAGGTTTAGACTCGCAATCTCTGAAACAGAGGCTCGTCATCAGAGAAACCGCTCAAGAATGCTGTTCTCTAAACAAAAGATCGTTCACAACAAAGGGTAAAGGAAAAGAAAAGGCGTTTGTAACACAACGCGAAGGCACAAGCTCATCATGGTGGGCAATATATTTCAGTGGCGAGCACCTTGGCCAATACAGTAAGACCCTCATTTCATTGGTTCAACCATCCGAAATCGAAAAAAAAAGGAAACACAAACAATTTTTGGATTTATACAATACTGAAGGCCAGAACAAAGGCCCAAGCAGGAGTGAATAATGGTACAATCATGAACACAGGCGTAAATAAAGAAAGATCATATATGAGAAAATACAAGGCAAGAGCGAGATATATATCTAAGCATAACTACATTGCTTTAATAATTTTCCTCAGTTGAAAGTCAGTATACTTTGTCCAGTCACTCTGCGTCTTTCGTCCTGCGTAGATTTTCGCGCTACCCTGCAAACGCGATTGGGTACAAACTTTCTTGTCCTATTATTCCCCTTGAAGGCAAGCTTATGCATTAACTTGTTTTGAGTTGTGGAGATTTGTTTCAGTTCGATATTTATTGTTCGGCTGATTCACGCGTATTTTCTCGGAAGATGAGACGTTACAGAACTACGTGCGAAGGTAGGCAAAATACAGAAAGCGAGGTCTGTTGCGACAACATGCATAAAATATCTGCAAGACAGAGTTTCGCTTGTTGGCATGGATCCATGCTTAAGCTTACGTCTTTTCTCTGTCCCCGTGCTTTTTCGGGCTGTTCTGATTTTAGGCATGTACAATACATGCACGCAAGAAAAAGAAGAAGAAAAAAGAAAGAAAGAAAGGCTGCCTATAATCACGTTAGCGTGGTACACGATTACAAAACATGCACCGTGACAAGACGGCCATATGCGCCGCTTAGAAAAACTAAAAACGGCGAATGAGATAGCGCGTTTACGATGGAAATAGCGCTAAAAAATAACTTAACGGGCATAACGAATAAAATCCACATACGGTACACATAAATATTATATCCCGCTAGAAACATCGAATAATAAAATAAATGATACCATGTTTGCAGCCGCTTTACCCAATAAAGAGGAAGCTGCCTTTGTGAAATAACTTCCGGGCCACTCCTTGCTGCCAGCGGGGGTCCAGAGATGTCTTCGGGCCGCGTGTCGTGAAGCTCGTGTAAGACCAGTGTATGGGAATGAGGTGGCGGAGACAGTCATCTTTACCAGGCCATGGAACAACGTTCCTGTATGTACTCCCCACCAGATCGGCAGAGTAGCACGGAATTAAGCCTTCTCCACTGTGTCCCATGCCATGTGTAAGAGTACTTCAAATGCGCGTAAAAACAAGGCTGACTCAGACTCAGGGCAATTACAGTGATTTGCAATACTTTATCTTATTCTTATTTCTACCATATATTATTTGGTAGAAACAGATTATTGGGGCATTTTATTTTTTACTCTACCGTATTAATATCAAACAGATTTGTTGACCATTTTAACAGCGATACAATGATTAAAGTAGTTGAGAAGCGCGAGCTAAGTTAAATATACGCTTACACGAAATTTGCGTTAATTTATGGTAATCTATATTGTCACGTTGTAGTGACGGGGAAGAACACAGTTGCGACAACTGTGAATTACTTAACTGTTTATTGGGTGAACTTGCGTCCAGCCAAACAAGTAGCACTCAAGCACAACGGCAGCGGCGAGCAAAGTAGGCTTTCATCGAAAATCTGATCTGCGGGTCAAGCACGTCGGCTTTTATACATGACTCGTCGAAGGCTCCAGCGTAATCGCTGGTGCCCACGTGCCTTCCAGAAAGTGCTACACAATTCGTGTCGCGCGTACAATCTTATTACGCAAGATTGAGAGAGAACATACGCAACAGATAACATTCAAGTTCCAAATAATGCCGGCGCGTCTTGCGCTGAGCAATAACATAAGGTTGTTATAGCGGGCGAAATGCAGTCCCCTGAATGAAGGATAGATAAGTACACACGTCAATATGAGCAAGAGACGGTGCCGCGATCATTTCGATAAAGAGACATATGTGCGCTCTACGTTGGTTATGCCTATAGCCGGCTATGGTGACGCATCTTACCTTGTTTTGAATAAAGCATGATACTACATTTGCTAGACAGCTTGTTCGAGGTATTGCATTCCAGACGGCTGCATCTTTTGCAGTTCACTAGAAAAAAGGCACATGTATCTGAATAGGGGAATCCAACTTGGCCCAGATATAATAGTTTGACCTCGAAGACGATCTTCATCTGTTATCTCGTTTCTTCCAAGCGGATTTAAAAAAAAAAATGCGCCGGGTTCTGGCTTGTCTGTTTGTACACCTAAAATAACACACCATCCTCATCGCAATATAACAAGACTGTGCGCGAGTCATGACGGCAGAAACCGGCATGCAGGGGTAGATTGCGCGACAAGCTTTTCCCGTGACCAACCTAACCCACGGATTAAATTGTATCACGCAGATGACCGTAAGATGCCGCATAGGGATGCTGCCGAGTGGGCAGTGGCGAAAAGTCTGTCGAACGTATTGCATCTTCATCCCTCGACAAATCACTGTATGTAAATACACCGTCTTATGGGTACATTAGACTGGCCGACGTCGAGTACTCGAATGCTCTGGGGTAGAGCTTTACATTCGTTTCATAAAAATTTAGCCCCTGGCGCACGTTTTCCAGACCATTCAGGGCACCGCGCTGCTGTACAGTCCGCTGCCGAGACTCGATGACCTTTGTTCTGGAAGCGGAACCGAGATCATACTGGTTGTGGTCACATGGCTTCTGCAGCTTCCGTTGTCGACAGACCATCTGCTGTGGCGTTCTCGGCAGGAGTGTTAAGCCCGAGACACATGGTGCGATTTTGGGTGCGCTCGGTCGCACGACCATTCGCATCGGCAGCCGCACTCAACAGGTTTTCAACCAAACCTGCCGCATGTGGCGCCGAATCGCACGCTGCGCATGCGACCTAATTGCTGAATATTGTCGCCCATCATGTCTGTTTTTTTTCTCTCCGTCGATACGCGGGCCTCTTTCTCCGCTGACGGCGGCACATAAATCGGCTACAATTTGTTTCTGACACAAAATAACTTCTAGAATAAAGTTACCTCGAAAGAGTACGTGTTATAAAACGTTGTGCGAAATAGTAAATCGTTGGCATGATTTCTACTCGGACGCAGTCCGCGCAGACGCACCAGCAATCGTCTGTATATACGAAGCGGCTCGTCTGACTGGCGTGTTTACTCATCGCTACTAACGGCACCGGGTAAACTAACCGTATTTTAACTTAAGAGAAACATAAGTGTTCAGGCATTGATTGTGCTTACGAATTTAGGTGCTTTGTTACGAGCTGCGGACGCATCGCAAGGGCCCTCGGACCTGGATAGACGGCCGGCGAGCTAGGCCTATACACCGTCTCCCAGCGATCGCAAGCTCGCCTGGCATTCATGCTCGTTCGCTTCCTGTCGGTGCCAATGAAATCAAATGTGCTGCAATTTAAGCGTGACATCACTGCGTACACGTTGTGCCGACTAACATAGGCGCTTCGTTATACGAGCTGCAAGCGATCGTGTCACAAGTGCCACCGGTGTCGGATTCGATGGCCCAGCGAGCTATGCCTGCCGGCTTTTAGCGATCGGCGGCTGTCAACGGATCCGATACTGCTAACGCGGCTTTGCGGAAACACGTCTACAGTGCTCGCATAGACGTGTTTATATTGTCATCGTTTGTTTCAAACAAGATAGCTGTGCATATACGGTTGCTTTCACTTTCTGTTCGAAGTTACGCAGCATTCCGAACTTCCACGCAGGGGCGCCGGGTCTGGGCGGAGCTACGTGCCGCTCGCTCATTCGTACCATGTGTCCCGAATCGCGGCATGCTGCAAGTCGCACGGAAAATCGCACCATGTGTCTCGCGCTTTACACATGCGCGCCTCGAACACTTTCGAGTAGTTTGCAGTTTCAAGCAAGTGCGATACGTGAAGTACGCCCAGAAAACCCTGTGAATAGCGTTAGCATTGTTGTGAGTTCTGTTTTCTATGGAAGCGCCACTACGAGTAGCGGGAGTGTCGTGATCCGACTTCGACAACCTCGCAAAACTGTCCGCCATGCTTGTTTAGAATAGACGTAGTGATGACGTGTTCTCACTTAAGGCCTCCGATTGGTTTGGCGAATGGCAGAATGATCGGCTCAGACAGACTTCCTCTAGCTTGTACTTCAGTGGCTTCTGCATTGTTCTAACCTGAGTCGGATTGCGGAGCAACCATTAGAATGTACCGTTATTGTCACTTACATGGTGTATATTACCCGGGAATAAGTTCACCCGGTGATACAGTGCATAGCATTGCAGAAAGAAACAGTATAATACCTCAGAGACACGGGCATTTAAGATCGCGAGCGAACCGTTTAAGGATCGAATTTCTCCATCGCGATTGCCTTTCTTCCACAGCTACCGCAGAGGACCCAACTGATCCCGACAGGGCTAAATCGCGATCGAAAGTGCACCGTGCGAGTGAGTATAAGTTGTCGAGTGATAGAGGTAAAGTCTCGTGCAGGTGTCACTCCTCCACGACATTTTGTGCTGCAGCTTATTGCCACTATCACTAAGATTTTAACCCCACCAGTAAAATTATCCAAATATGAAATACTTCGTGGAAGCACCCCCAGATGTCTGCTCACTGAAAACAGTGTCGGAGAACGCGGCAGCTCACCTGAACAAAGTTTAGCAACACCAAAAGAAAGGAAAAAAGAAGGCTAAGTCTTAGTGTCCATATAATGAGACGACTGGAGTTCATAAGAGGGGCTTGTTGGGCTAGTTGGTACATGGTTATACTAGGAAAATTCCAGCAAGTTTGAAGAAGGAAAAAAAAGAACGAGAAGCAGATATAGACAAAGAACAAGAAGCCACTTTCCTGTCGCTTTGTTTATGTCTGCTTCACGTTCTTTTCCCCTTATTCAAGTTTGCTGGTATTCTCCTAGTATAACCATGAACAGGAGACCCAATGTAAGATATTGTAAGATTGGCTGAAGTCTCGTTTTCGCACCGCGCTGCCACTGTAAAACCCAATCCGTTTTTCAATAGCTCAGAGATCAATAAATCTTGACACAATATTTTTATATAGCGCAGCTTGTTACACCCGAACTTGGAACGATGCGTGCGATGTGATATAGGCGATGCTGATCCCTGTGTGCTGAAAAAGAAAGTGAAGACGGAGCATGAAAAAACAAAAGAAAAAAATGTGGCTGGTTAGGTTAGGCTGTAGCAGGCGCTCGCTTAGACGACTGCGCTTACCAAGTTACAGAGGAAGGAAAACGGCAGACGCATCGTTGCTTTTATTGCATACTTGTTCGCTTGGCTGTCGTTTGGTTGTTATGCGCCTTTTTGGATCGGTGGGCTTAAATGGTTCTCTTGCACACTTTGCACGCTTACGATATCGTCGAGAACATAGTTTAACTGTGCGAAGTGCCCTTCTCACTTCACCCTTCCCCTCGTGGGTGGTTGAAATATATTCTTTTGGTATTCTATGCCGGTGCATGTCAGGCTCTTCAGCTTTCTTCTCGCATTCTCGACGCACCGATAAGCATTAGGTTCAGAAGCTTTAGATATTTTATTTTCTTGAAGCGCGACAAGATGGACACAAAGTAAAGTATAGTATACTATATTTTATAATATTGACACAGGCTCATACCCTCCATATCGTATCGATAGGCATTAACTTAATCTAAACAATGTTCACAGCAACTGCGTCGAAATAAGGCAGCTTTTTCTGAACAGGCTTGATAAATATACTGTAATGCTGTATCTACGTTGTGAAGATGCACACAAATCACTTTCTCTTGAATGCTTGAAAGAGTCGTTCTTTGCAGTTTTGCTTATGTCTTACAATAAAAGTTCAGGGGCTGCTGTCTGACCCTTTGCGAATAACCAAGTTATTGTGTAGACTATTATAACGGCCGCGCACTTTTTTAGAAGTGTTTAAAGAATGAAGAGTTTCAGATGACTAACGCGCAAATATATATTTTTTAAGCCTGGAGATTTCTTCAGGACACAAAATTTGATTATTTTTTTTGTATTTTTCGACGTATAAAGCCATTGTATATATCGTACTTACCGGTCGTTGTTGAGACAGGTGAAAATTGGAAAGTAAACGAAACACACCGACGTACCGCTATGGTTAAGGATCTACATGGAAAATCTAGTTTTATTGCATATTTCACCGGAATATTGGTCTTATAACTTTCAAAAACTGGGAGTTTCACTTATACACTTGAAAAGCATAAAGCTTTTTTTAGCGAGCTTTTCGTTCACATTTTGATCTGTCGTTAAATCAGTCCGCGGAAAACTGTACGGGTGATACATTACCCGTACAGTATGCTTGTACTCATATTGAGAACACTTCTTGAGCAGATGTTTCTGCACATTGAAGCACTGTAAGTAAAAACTGATCATACGATATTACTTTTGCATGTGTGTACATTTTTACTTTTTATCTTTAGAAAGCATGACTGTCATCTAGCTAAACCTGATAGTATATTGTAATGGTAGCTGAAGGAAACAGTCAGAATACAGACTAGCCCTTTGCTTAAAGCACCAGAAAAGATTGCTACTCACAGTTCTGAAGAAATATCTCTGTCAAGTGAAAGCAATGTTGCAGCAAGGCCAGGAAATGCTCAACCCACCTGCGCGTACAGAAATGTAAACTTCATGATTACAGAAACCGATCACCACTGAATACAGGGATTAGTAGACTTACAAAAACTCTGTACTCACATGTGCGCCTTCACTCAAAGTTCTTCGTCATAGCTACGTGAAAAGTAGGGTTAGAGTCCAGGATGAAGTTGTCACGACTCTCAATGTTTCTTGAGGTATAGTTTCATTAATCAGGCGTTTTCATTTGCGGAAGCATGGAGGAAGGAAATAACTTCTTCCGGGCGTAGATTTGTTCCTCAAGGGACTCCTTTGAGCATGCTTCGTCAAGGACCCTTCGTCAAGGACAGCGCCAAGTACACAGAAGCCATCGAGGTGCGTTTTGGAAGAAGGGTAGGAAAAACTAAATGTCTGGAGAAAAATAAGGGGAAAGGCGGGGAAGTTAACCAGATCGCAATATTTAGTTTGCTACCCTGCGCTGGGGAAGGGTAAAGGGGATAAATGATGAAGAGCAAGGAACAGCACATGAACATCAGGGAGAGCACAACACATGCGCGAAGTCCGAACACGCTGAAGTGTTTGTAGTCTTTCGCCCAGGCAGTCGTCTGAAGGACACGAACAATCTTCGGCACTGACAATCGGCGAGGACGCTTCTAGATTTTCTGTGCAGGAAATGACGATAGCGCGAGGAGAATTTTTCTACTGGAAAGATGCCAGCACTGCGCTCAGTGAGTCTAACAGACACATCGAACTTTAAGCAGATGTACTGGGATGGTTGCATAAGAGCACGCGAATTACGTTCATTAATGCCCGCAGCATGGATATGACTTGTAGAGATCTGCAACTGGTACTTCATCAGCAGGTGTAGTGCATGTCAGAGTAGGGAAAGCATGCTGCGGCTCCTTGACCATCCGTGAGTATGACAAAGCCGGCCATTCCGCTGAACAGTTAGCCTTGCCGGCGTCTCTCGGCGATGTGCCGTCAACCTCTTATGCGTGCTGCGCTGGAATGGCGGAAAGTACTGCGCACGCAAGCGTCTCGATCGCAGCCGCCGTTTTCTGCTTGGAGGACCGTCAATGGCGACGTCGGCGACGTCATACAGTTTCAGTGGCTTCTCATTATGTAGAACTTTATCTGACCATTTTCTTGCGAGTATAAAGGACTTGTTCTTATTTCGAGAACAGTCTTTGGAAGTGGTGCCGTGAGAGCCCCTGGCAGTTCGAGCACTTGAAGTTAGTTGCATGGCAAGTATCTTTTGTGTGGTTCTCCACACACCGACCACACCACTGAGCCTGTGGACGCGGCCTTCACCTGTCCAAGCTTTAAACACTTGTGGCACTGAAGGGATTTTGCAATAAATTGGCGAACTGCGTGGTGGAAGTGGCCGACCTTGACATATGCGGGGATAGAGTCACACTTAAGTGTAACCTTCACGCAGCGCATGGGACGCCAACAAAGACACCAAGGAAAGCAGGGAAAATTACTTGTACTTACTTATTGAATTAAGGAAATATTATAATTTCCTTAATTCAATTGGTAAGTACAAGTAATTTTCCTTATGTTTCCCTTGGGGTCATTGTTTGTTGGCTTCTCATAATATGATTAATCGAAATCGGGCCCTTCGGTTAACTCCCTTTCTTCTCGTTCTTGACGCAGCGCGTAGTCCAAAGGCGGTCAATGTGCACGATACATGTCAGCACCTTCGGTAGCAGGCTTTATAAATACTGGAAAGTCCGCGTTTTGTACGTTCGTATCAACATCACAGATGACGCCAGCTGTGGTGATATTGTCTTCAGGTATACGACACCGGACTTTGATGTAGTCAGGTGACCACGTGTGTCACCTTTAGCCCTCTTCACCCGGACAACTGTATATTGTCTAAATTTCAATAAAGTCAAACCCTAGCTGCGTTGTATTCCGCACTGCGCACAGCGCGCTCCTGTTGGTAACATCACTGTCCAGAATGTTTCTTTTGGTGTTAAGTCTCACATCCTTAATTTCATTCGGAACAATGTTTTTTTTAGAATAATGACAGAGCCTGCTGTTTGAGTCCTCTGGCAAGAAGACGAAGGTATGCGGCCAGCGTTGAGGTACAGGCTTCAGAGTATAGACACATTCGATGCCGAGGAGGCGTGGAGACCCCGCCAGGCTCGCGGTCTTACACCCGAGCTGTTTCCAGTGACAGCGAGGACACTGAGGTACGCTCCGCCTCAGGTGACGATTCCTCGGACGATTTATTCTTGACCGTTTTGCGTCACAATACCAAAAGAAGACTTCTCAAGACGCAAAAACTGAATTTTAGAATGGGCATCGAAGCGCAAGGCGATTTCCGATATCAGGTGTGCGAGAAAAGGAGCAAGAACTGAAAGCCCGAAAGACATGTTGTGACACAATCTTAACCTTTCCCTACTTGCTCACTATGACTTCTATGTGGGGACAGATGGCAGGGAGCAGTCAGTTGTTCATAAAAGAAAAGCGCTATATTTAACTCGAAACAGAAATCACCCAGACAGCATGCGCGAGATTTTTCCCCACATTTTGATGGGAAAGGCCGAAGTCTTCGAGGAGGCCAAGAAATAGGAACGTCATGCAGTGGTCTCATTGCTACCCTTGTTCGGGCGAAGAGATGTCCATAAATTAAACTAGGGCCTTTATTTACGGTTTTCTTCGTTAATTAGCGTTATTTACTTCCTAATTCACGGAAAAGGCGGTTTACAAAAGAGTCCTACAAGTTTAGTTTTGAGTATTGCTTCCTTTTATAGCTCTAACATTCGTCAGTGTTTAACGTAGCATGTTTCGTCTATGCTGTTAAAATTCATCTCGGCTATCCTATTTCTACTTTAACACGAGGTCGGGCTCGATAGTGCGTACCTCTGCAACTGGTAGCGACACGACAGTAGACAAGCAAAGAAAAGAAGAATGGCTCGTTAAGAGGAGATTAATGTGCACTGAAACTAGATAAAGCCAGCCTGCCATTTCCTTTAAAAGCATGAAAACAAGCTTCGTGCTCTGTTTGACGCCGTCAGAATAAAAAGATGAGTGGTTGCGCATGCTCTCACTAGATATTTAACTCTCGGTAGTTATTTAGCCGTTAACCGTCTTTATTTTTTTCCCTTCGGGCTTACAGAGAAAAGTAAGGCTGTAGTGGAATCAGGAGAGATCAGCGGCGCTGCAAGTTGCGGCTTTGCTAATTTGTAGGGAAATCCTGGAGAGATGACATCCTCAAGAGGAGAGATGACACTCTTAATTGGAAATGTCTGAGTCACTTCAGAAGCACGCATGGTCCTGGGAAAGCGCGGTAGCATTTATACATTGCCGACGAAAATTTCGACAGCCCACGGTGGCTCAGTGGCTAACGGCTTTCTGCTGCTGAGCATGTCGTCGCGGGTTCGAATTCCGGCTGTGGCGGCCGCGTTCATCCGGGTGAAAAATGCAAAAAAAAAAAACGCTCCTGCACTTTTATTTAGCTTAGCGTTAAAAAGTGCCAATCAGCAATTACGAAAAAGAGAACCCTTGTAAAGCACTGCTTCTAGGTAAACCAGCGCGCGTTTCGTAGTAGATGAACAACATTTTTCTAGATATACGTAATTAGACCCGGGCCGGCGTACAGACGCCACCACAGTCACCCTCACTAGCGGCTGCGCTTTCGCAGAACCGTCGCCTTCTACCTCTTTTCCTTTATCGCTCCCGCTCTGTCTCTTTCTTCTTTAATACTGGCTTTGCTCCTCGCACCGAAAACTACTGCCTGACAGGCGGCCGTTTCGAAGAAGCAGACGTGTATCTTTTTTCTTCAGCTGTTGCAAGCGTCTCGTCGCCATGGTGAGTGGTGCCGTGGGCACTCGGGCTGTTCCTCACATCGGGTGCAGCGCTATAGGCTGCTCGAATTCTCGCAACGCCATGTTCGACTTTGTTCCCGCTACAGTTCTGGGCCGTCGCATCGGTGGTGCGCGCTGGCCACTCGCTTTTCCACCCCATCCGTGCTTGTTGTTCTTCTTCTGGTAGCGATTTCTGGACTCGCAGCGCTTGTTCGCTGCAGCCATCGATCGGGTCCCGGTTACGAGCAGACAGCGAACCGCACACGGGTGCGTGGCGGGCGCCGTCGCTGCGCGTCACGCGCGTTCGCGTGACTTGCGCCATCGCCGGCGCAGCTCCTCTGCCAACCTCCCTTCCCTATCCTTTCCCCGTGCCTCCTCCCTATGTTCCCTTACCTGGGGATAGTCCAGCGGACGGCGCGGAGCGACGAAGAGGTCCTCGTAGAGCCTAGGGGCGAGACACCGACGACGGTGTCTGCGGAAACCACTGTTTCCCTTTCGGGATGCACACGAGTTCGGGAGAGAGAGAGTGTCTGACTGGCCGATTTAAAAAGAACCTTTGCTACGACCTTTTGTATCCATTCGTCTTCTTTGTCTTCTCGCTGCTTTTACCTCCCGGTCTTTCGCCGGACGAAATAAGAGCGTGCTTTCTATATACCGCGGCAGCGGTTGAGTGTACTACATTAGGGAAGGACCGCCACTTCACCCCAGCGTCGCGATTCGTGATCCGCCGATTCCGGTGCTCCTCCCCCGCGGTAACCAGCGCGTAAACGTGTGTCTCTGGACGAAAGAAGGACTCGCGCACGCTCGCATGCGTCGGCTTTATACGGTGATTTCCCAGGACAAGAATTCTCGAAAATGATCCCGCTTCAGAAACAGGCAAGGAAAGTGCATCTTGAAATTGCACGAACCTGTACTAAGAGTGAAAGTAAGAACGAGACCTTGCGCGCGCACGCGCGCAGTTGTAAGAGAAGGACATCGGAGAACAGCTTGGTGCCGCCGGCTGGCCTTTGCAGCCTCACGATATTAGTCCCGGCGCGCTTGCTGACAGCGTACGCTTGCTTAGCCGTGGACGTAATTAGGACTTTAATATTGTGCCGGGAGGCAGCCCCTCTTCCCTGGTTCCCTTTCGCCACAGACGCGCTGTCATGCCGCTCCCGTCGTGCTTTCAACCCCGCCAACGCTGGGAGCAACGGTGTTGCATACATCTCATCTGTAGCCCAAGTTTGACTTCGTTTATTTTTCTTGAGCTCTGTGAGCGGGTAGCCTGAAAAAACGTACAACGAGAGAGATGACATCAGGCTAATGCGGAAGACGTTATAGCAAAGATTATTATATAAAGAAAGAAATGGCGTACATGAAAATTTAACCAGCCGGCTCGTCCTGTATAGACAGCATCATTCGCCACATTTGCAGTATCAACGACGAACTATGTCTCAGAACTTTTGCATTGTATTCCTTCTGCGCTGTAGGAGTTTTGAATATATAATGTAGCGAGGTCTATTTCATTTTTTTCCCTTGTTTCTAACTCCCCATGACTGCTCAGTTAAGTTGTATCGGCTTCAACGTACGAAATGAGGAGATGAATAAATGAAAACGGAGTGTACTTATTATGGGCACGTGACTGGTTTATATTAGATGGACGGTGTCGTGCAGAGCCGCTACAGAATATTTGAGTGGCATTAGGAGAACAGGCTCCATTTGCTTTGGTGGGCAGCCGCTGAGTTCCAAACTGGCAAGAAAGAATATGAGCGGGCGAAATAAGTTCTTACTCAAAGACTGTTGGTAAGACCGGATGTCAACCAATCGTATTGTTTATACCAACTAATTGCATTATTATCAGTGGCAGGCGACCAATGTGGAACAACACTTACAAACGTTAGTATTCGCGAACTGGGCCCCAGTTCTCGAGCTTACATACAGACGAGCACGTCGTAGGACGTGAAGCCCAACGCGATCTCTTTGTCGCCGGAATTGCATTAAGGTTCGCTCGGCTATCACTGAAGACATAATTAACGCGGAAGGTGCAGCAAACGCATATGCGAATAGGCAAAGAAAACTAAATAAGGTCGCACGGGTGACTTTACTGTGGTAAAATAATATTTACATCACTATACTCTTGGCTTTTGCTGAAGACGTAATTGAAATGCTTTAGCTTTTTTCTTTATCCGGAGGAGAGTGGGTTGTGGGGTAGTGGCTTCAGGGGGGCGTGGCGGTTTTTGTAGTAGTAGGGTTTGCATTATACTGGGCAATGAAAGAGGTAACTAAAACGAAGCAGTCCTTCTTTTTCACCTTTGAAATCTATCGCAGCTCGGGTACACTATCGATGTGTCTCAAGTACGGTCCCATGTATGCAAAATCATTTGCATAGGAGCTGAGGGAATAAGTTACCCATAATTCCAAGTCCGAAAAACCAACGAAGAAGTCGTAGGCGAAGGGGCAGAGTTGTGCCGAGATTCACCAGCTACAGCGACAAGTTCCGTTTGATTTTAAAGGTATTCAGGATTCCCGAGTTTTCCGACTCTGTTCGCGTTAACCCCGAAGAAACACCAGCTATATGCTGCATTCATCAAAACTTCGTGCTGGCGATTAGCGACCGTTATCATAGGTGCGTATGGAACTGCAGAACTTCAAGGCGGTAATTTGCGCATGAAAATTTGTCGTCAAAGTGAAATAAGGAAAAGAACGTTGGAAGCGAAACCCAAAAGTACATTAAGGTTCTGCGAAAATGTGTGATGTCGTGAACATGCTAGCGATAGTGTTTTGAGGGAAGGCTTTTACCAGACGCTCGAGCAGCCCCATGAAAAGAAGAGGCAGTGCATTGTGTCACGATCATAACTTTACCAGGACGACGGCATACTGGGGCAATGTTTATAAACACACACACGCGCACACACACACACACACACACACACACACACACACACACACACACACACACACACACACACACCCACCCATATATATATATATATATATATATATATATATATATATATATATATATATATATATATATAACTGGCCATACCAGCATTATTTCAAGCTTTTAGGTGGAAATTGAGCTTGCCAGCGTTTGCGGCAGTAGTCTAACGCGCATACTAGTGGTGGTCTTCGCTAAGAATATAAGAATGTATTATATTAATACTGCGTCGACCGCCGACCATGCAATAAGGTTTCTGCCGTGTGTAAGAAAACACTTTGAAAGCGTTTCTTTCCTCAGAAGACTGCTCTCAAAGGCTCCAAGATCTCAAAATCTCGCTTACTGAGGGATCATACGGACTTTCGCGTGTATATTGCCGCCACCAGACAAGTGGCCGATTTGCATAGAGAAAAGGAAAAAAAGAAACATTACGCAAGGACGCTTGGTACACGAGCCAATGAAGTACTTCGAGGCGGCTACAAATCGGCGTCGTCAGGTGTCCAATACATCAGCATTTTTCATTTCGCTTCCTTTCTTTTCTGTTATCTTGAAGCCCCTTGAAAACTAAAAAAAGAAAAAGGAAAACGAAAAATACGAGAAGCAGCCATGGATCTTGATATGAACAGCGTTACAGTGTAGGCGGACCGAAAAAAAAAAAAAAAAGAAGAAAAACGGCGTATCATCTCGTGCAATGCCGTGCGGTTTCCCTGTACCCGCAATCAGCAGGGCCGAGCTACCAACGGGCGTGCTCTTACGTAGAGATCCTTGGCGCAGCACTTTCATTTTATCTATATCTTTGGGGGGGGGGGTGGGGGGGAAGAAAGAAAGAACGAAGAGGATGGAAGAGGCGAAATCGTTCTCGAGATGCACACTTGCGGCGCGCGCTTTCTGGGAAGAAAACGCGCTGTTGCTGATGGCTGCCATCCGCTCGCCCTACACGCTCAGGAAGCAACGCGGGCGTCTCGCAAGAGCTGAGCGCGCAGTCCGAGGAACGAACAAGCTCCGGTGTTCCTCCGAGGCACCTGTACTCGTTTCTTCGCCTTGCCGGTGCGGCGGCCGCCGGCGGCGAGCTCAATAATAATTCTCTCCCAAAATGCTGTTTCCATTTTTTTTCTCTTCCCCTTTGTTTCCCGCTTTCCGCGGCATTGTTTTGGCGAAAAAGCGTGTGCATGAGAGCGTGCAGCAAACCTGGGCTCGAGCGCTCGGCGGCTAGCCGCAGTTATACGGACCTCTTTGTAAAAGCTCCGAAAGGTTAAAGAATTAAAAAAAAAAGGATATTGAGAGATAAAGAGTCTCAAGAAATCTAGCGAGGCCCCGTTAATTGCCTCAGATTGCCCCTAACGTTCTCCATCTCGGTGTGATTAATCGAGCAGGACGCCATGATAGATTGTCCATCGTTCGTGGCGAGGCCCAGGGGTGCCCTTCTGCTCCCGCTTTGCGATCGGCCAGCCACCTGGCGAGAATACACGTTGTTGCTATTTTCTTCTGAGTACTTGGCAACGCCTCTAAATACGGTCGCGAGAAGAGTTCTCCGCGGGAGATCGTCGTCACCAAGTCTCTGCGGGCAACCACGCAGGTATCTTTGTTAGAGCGTTAGCTGTAGTGTTGGGCGACTGGAGCACGCGACTTTTTTATGGATTTATTGCGAAGTGTACATGAATGGCTAGAAAGTCATCAGGTGGAGCGCTCGGTGGCATTCACGTTTCACGTTAGCGTAAGGTCTGACAAAAAAAAAATCGATAGATAGCAAGAAAAATGGAAAGAAAGGCTGCTTTCTTTGTCTGCGCGGCTGCCCGGCATACAAAGTCGGTAATGCAGTGAAGCTTCTTCCGACACTATAGACGCACGTGTGTACATTCGCACTGCTTGTTCCACGCTACGACAGCGGATAATCGTATAATTTGCAGGCATGCACATCTGTGTTAGGGTTGCCTGGTAACAACGTGTATCGGTTTGTCATTGTCAATGATTGTTTATTATTGCCTACAGCCTTCGCGGTGACCTCCGTTCGCTATTACAATAGACCGGCGCAATCCACCGCGGCAGCTCAGGGTCTATATCATTCTGCTGCCGAGCTCAAGGCCGCGGCAGCCGCATATCCGATAGGGGAGGAATGCAACATACGCAAGAAAGCGTCTCTGCTTATATTAAAGCCCACGTGAAACAACCACAGGTGGCTAGATTCAATCCAAACGTCTCAACTAAGGTTCGTCCGTGTAAACCGGGTGTAGCCTTGGGACACAGTAGACAGTTTTAGATAGCGTAAAGCAGCAAACGCAAAGAGCTAGCGTTAGCGTTAGCGTTGCTTGCACCGCACTGCGCATGCGCTGTACGTAAACGCTGCTGGAGCTCTTACGTACGTACGCTATTTTCAGGATTTAGCGGTGAACGCTAACGCACGCAAGGGGAGCCTTACGTACGGCAACATGGCGGCGCCAGTGGAAGTGAGAGCTGCCAGCTTCGGATCTATCGAGTCGTCGGCCTGCACTGTTCAGCTCAGTCATTCCCAACTAATGCTCGTGTTCGCTTTAGATTTGAGTGATGATGCTTCGACAGCGGCGTACAGGTGACAAATGGGCGCTGTTTACGATATACGTTCTCGTTTAGCGGCGCAGTAGGCTTAACGAGTAGGTTTGCTCATGTTTGCTCATGTTTGCTGTATCCGCCTCGAGATGGCGTCCAAGTGTATTTCGCTCGTTCGCTTGGTGTAAAGCCGCATGTCAAGCCGATGCATGCCACATTTTCCGCGGCAAAACAAAGTAGTGTGGTCGGTGCAGTGGTCGCAATGCGTGTGCGCTTTACTAAAGACGACGACATGAACCTCCTGAACGAGGTTTTCGCCTTGAACCCATTCGGACAGACGTCAAGATGGGCGTCTGTTGCAAAAAAGTGGAAAGAAGTGGGAAATCCGCTATCTGAAAGCGAAATTGCAGGCGAAACATCCCCTCCGGAATACGCCTCGATATTGAGCAGGCCGCCTCTTGAGAACACGTGCAACCTGCGCGGTCGCTCTCGTTCCCGAAGCATGAGGGCGTCTATGTCATCCCAACTTAGAAAGTACAGGTAATGTGGATCCCACAGAACACTCGATCGCGGCATGCTAAGAATAATCAAGTGTGTTTCGCGACTCTCGACAAAACAACACTGAAACCAAACACCTACATGCGTAATTAACGCAGCGACTGTGGCTTTGGGCAAGCTTGGCTTAGGGACACACTTGCGGATTGGGCATTGGATTAGCTGGACATTTCTTGCGGATTCGGTTGGCCAGTATTTCGTGTTTTTACATCAAGATGGCGCCGTATATGTTTGCGTTAACGTTAGCGCTTTTCTCCGTTCCGCCATTCTAAAACACTACCTTGTGCCGCGCAGTGCAGCCTTTCTTCGCGTTAGCGTTGCGTCGCACGCTAACGCTAACGCAAGCGTTTTACGCTGTACTAAAACTGTCTAGTGCCAAAGAACAGCAGTAACTGCGGGGTGAAGTAGAGAAGCCACAATGTGTGCTCTAAAGGAAACTACAGTTGAAGGTTAGCGAGTAAGTTGAAGCACCTTTGGTTATTTAACGTGCAAGTAAATGTAAGCACAGGGGCGTTTCTGAATTTCAGTTGGACGAGAATGCAACTGCTGCGGCCTGGAATGAAACAGACCAGTGATTAAAGCCGTTTATCCACGACTACGTTGCAGTGGGCGCATAGAGCCCTGTAAATAATGACAATGAAGTAATAGCATAGTCCGATGTCGTGGCGTGATAAATCGCCTATTACACAGAGTCATAACCCCGGAAGACAGTAAAGCACGACTGCGTGCGCAAAGTGTTAGACAGGCCCCAAGGGGGAGGAATCTTGCGCAGTTACGTGGTACAGGGACAATTTTTCATAATTAAGGCTGAGTTTTGCGTCGTTTGCGAGCTTTGTGAGCTGATCGTTCGTTTACTCCTAGGAATTTAGCTTTCTGAACACCACTGCAGTAACTCAAAATTAAGCAATAGGTCATGCATACTTCTTAATTTCCTTTTCTTTATTGTGCGGAACACAGACATAGAACGGGTGGTACAGAAATGCAAGGGGGATATTAACCAGAAAGTTGTTCTTGTTGGCTTCCTTGCGCAGAGCGAAGGGTACACTCGGATAAGAAAGCCTAAGGGGAGAGAAAGAAAGGAACACAAATGAATACGTACAGAGTCCAGCGAAACCAGGCAGTGTTCTCAAAGTCTATCGTGCAGGACCGTAGACCTTTGGGACTTCAGTAACGCAGATAAAGCCTTCTGCCGGGAGTTCTTTCGGGAGCGCTTGTCCTGAACTTTCGGTTCCGATAGTGAACAATTGTTCATTATATCAAGCACTGAGTACATCTGTTGTCTTTGCTGCTGAATACTGCATGACTGCACTAAGGAGCATTCCACACGAGTTCGTCGAGAAAAGCCGCAATCACAGCTTTTGTGAAAGTCTTTCGGCTGTCTTAATTATCAAGACAGTTTCCTTTGTTGCCATGAAAATTATTTCATTGCTCGCATATCAAGTATACCCCCAGCTTAACTACGCGTGCCTTTCAACAACAAAACTTCAACATAGTTTCAAAGTTAATTTCATCTCCAAGGAAGAAATATGGAAAACGGGAAACTGCTACTTGAAAGCACCTTGACGAATGCAACAAAATGAACCACGATCTAACGTGGATCCTGACAGCGCATTTTCATGATTAGGGAGTCTCTCTCACTAGGAACTACATAGGGCGTTCGACTAATTAAGTGGATTTTTAGTAAATTTAAACATATGCCTCCGAAAATGGCAGTGAGCAAGAGTTTCTGGAAGTATTAAAGTGTTTAGTAAACGAAAGCTTTCCCAAGTTAGCTTCACCAAACACTCATGATCAGAAGCTCGCTGTCAAGTTAAAATTGTGCGCGCAGTGCTTCAGCCCTTAATGACTAACGCTATTCAATGTTGGTCATTCTTTTGAAACTTTCACACGTTCCAACGATCTCGCGAGCGCGAGCTCTGATTATTTTATAGGGAGAAATCAGTATGCAACGCAAACACCCGTCCGAGTCTCTCCATCCATTGCTGATTCTTCACTGCAGCCACATCACCTAGAGCGGCTATTGCAGGTAGGTGGGCGAGGTTGCTAGGCGCAGGTATTAAGGAATAGCCTGCGGTTGTTTCTTTTCTCGTAACGCTCGCTCCAGCAGGGATCCTAAGCCCAGCAGGCGGTGCAACCGCGAGCTTCTTCCGAGCTGTTTTGCGACGAGGGAAAAACGCACATTTGTGGGAACACCGAAGTGATTACGGTTATGGCCCTCGCGAAGTCATCAGCGCTGGTGCATGTTCAGCTGAGAGCAGCCCGTCTTCGCAGAGAGGCTCCCACGAGACCTTTGAGGAACGAATGATTTCGTTCGGCACTCATTTGGGAAGCCGAAGTTCCAGAAGCACGGAGTGAAAAAAAAAAAAAAAAGCCCACCGAGTGAACCTGCTGGCGTCTTTAGGTTGCGTCCTTAAATCTGTGCTGAACGGCAGCCGTCAAACTTCTCGAAGTAAGCTGGCGCTCTTGCAGCTGCGAGAAAAATTGGAGATTTCGTGAAGGGGCTGTTCTGCTTGTAGATTTTAATCAAGTTAAGTTGACCTCGTTTCTCTACAGTGATTCCAGCGCACACTTGGAGAAAACAACAACAGTTGCATGAGTATTAGAGAGTGTACCGATACGTGCAGCGCCTTCTATTGCAATTTCGCGGGGCTATACTACAGAGGTGTTTAAACAAGCCTTCCTAACTCTGCAGTAAACTTTACACAGACGTTTGTTAACGAACCAACGTTAATTAGGAATTTCAATTCTTCCTCTCTCTCCTTCCCTTAGTAACGTGTAGAGGTAGATTACAGAAAATAAAGGTAGAACAATGAATGTATAGGCGGTCGTGACTCAAAAAAATAAAAAAAAAGAAGAAAAGAAGAAAAAGAAGAAGAAAAGAAACACCAAAGAGAATGTCTAAGGCGTTCTGTTTTCCGGGAAGTATCACGTGATCGCTTCAAAGGGCTTCAACCAGTGACCCTACGCCATCTACTGCCTTTGTCGCGTGCTGTCCATGGACAAAGGAACACAATAGGAGTCCAGCCCACCCCCAGCATGGCTTTTTCGTCACGTGCAATTGGTCAAACGGTTCCGAGCGCGTGATCGTCATTGGCCCTCAGAAAAGCGGGCATTCGCGTCGGGACCCGGGCCGGGATTGGCTACTGCTTGACGAAGGCTATTTGTCACGCCATTCGAGACTTTTGAGCCTGCGTTTACCTGTTGCTCGGGGAAACGAGGCCCTTTCTCTATTTGCGGCGCCCGTCATAATGAAAGCTGCCCGGGCCGGGCGCCGTGCGGAGACAGCACGCCGCCGCCGATCGGTTTATGGATCTCAGATGGCGCCGACTTCCGTCCTCGTGCGCTAGCAGTCGCGTGGTACGGCCGGCGCGCGCGCACACACGTCGCCATGGGGACCGGCCGGTACAACACAGCTGCCCCGTCTGGGAAACAAGAGGCTCATCGCTGCTGCTGCTGCTGCTGCTGCCATCGACCCACGCGTGTGTGTGCCACTTCGAATCCTGCTGCCTGCTCCCTCTGGCCAGTCGACCTCTCCCCCCCCCCCCCCCCCCCCTTTGTTGTCTCCTCCATACACTGTCCGTTAACTCCGCTGGTGGCAGTCGTATGCCTGTTTTTAAAGCGGCGGGCACGCGTTGCTCGTGGGGATCGATTGTTTAAACTTGCGCATTACGCTTATCATTTCCGACGGTACGATACGACATGGCCCGCCATCGACGACGAACGATCGGTTCGGTGGAAAACAAGTCCGCGATGTCCCGCCTATGAAGGTTCTGCGGAATAGGTTCATCGTTTGTTGGAGCCCATCCATATTTCATTGCGCTCCCGAAATAGCGTGTTGGTGATAGGATGGCGGGGCTGGCATGCCGGTGGGGACACGAATCCAGCACTGCTAAGGAGCTGTTTAGGGCTGGTCAGCGCTGTCACTGCATTATTGACTCTGCTTTGCCGGCTTCCTCTACACATCAACAGAACTTTACGTGTTTGCACGACACAGTCATGATGGGAGGCGTGTCGCCGTATTATATGTGACCTGACGCTGATGAAAGGCAAGCAAGACACGGACAGACATTCACGTTTCTCTGTAGAATAGTCAAGTGCTTCATCGTGGAGCTAACAAAACGTAACTTGACAGCATGCAACTGTTGACTTTATGGCACATTGCACGGAATCGTGTAGCATGCGTGCATATGTATGACTCACGCATATGCGCTGCGTCCAATCTACAAGACATCGATACGTCCACTTTTAATTATGATCAACTAAACAGAAAACGCCCAGGCAGACACGTATAACTGCCTATATATATATATATATATATATATATATATATATATATATATATATATATATATATATATATATATATATATATATGGCCAGACATCAGATAGAATCTGTTTAAAGTTGTGCAGTTGGTACAATTGAACTTCAAAACGACTTATCACTTATTCATGACTAGTGTACTAAATGGAAAATCACTTTGAACATAGCAAAGTATGTACATCTCTCATTTACTAAAAAGAAGAAATCAATTCAGTCACGGTATCATTTGAACAATGTACTATTGAAGCAAGGCAGTACGTATAAGTATCTAGGTGTGCTACTGTCGTCTGAATGTTCGTGGATACCTCAGGTAGACAGCATCATAGCCAAAGCTGGTAAAGCTTTGAATTTCAATCAGAGAAACCTGCGATGTTCACATGCGAATTTAAAACGTATGACATATACAACTTGTGTTCGACCAGTCTTATGATATGGCTGTGTTGTGTGGGACCCCCCCCCCCCCCCCCCTTTCCCGATGTAACCTTCATTGCTGCTCTAGAACAAATGCAAAACCGTGCTGCCAGGTTCGTCTTGGGGCGGTACGGAAGGAGGGAGAGCTGCACTGCAATGAAGGCTGAGCTAGGATGGGAATCCCGTTCTGCCCGCCTCAATAAACTGAGATTAGAATTTTTATATTCAATTTACAATAATAAAACTGGAATAAAGAGGGAAACTTACCTACGGAAACCTCATTACATTTCAAAACGAACTGATCATAGTTGCAAAGTCCTCGAGTACCCTGCCAAGTCGAACATATATGCCAACTAATTTTTTGTTCGAACAATTAAACAATGGAACAGGCTGACTGAAAAGCAAGTGCATTGTGTGAATGAAGACGCATTTTATTCAATGTTGTAACCCCCCCCCCCCCCCCCCCTTTATGCTGTAATGCCTTTGGGCGCTGCGGGGTAATTGATGAATAAAGAAATAAAGAATAAAGAATTACTCTATAACTTACAACACGAATATATTCTGTATAAGGAAGCTTGAGAACGAGACGCCTCACACTAACGGTGACGCTGATCTGTTGTGGGGATATGAAATAGCCATCTACGTTGCGCAAAATGCGCGCGAATGAGATCGGTGCATTAGCGACCAATAGCTGTTACTCAACGAAGGACCATCAGCCCCTTGTGAAGCCACGTGAAAAAGATCTTATGCCCAGGTATGTTTTCGAATGGCAGCGGCAGCCTTCACAGCCGACGTGTCTGAGCATACACCTTCTGCTCTGTGGCGGTAGTTGTGCGTGAGCCCATTGGCGAGTCTTGACTGGATTGAGTTCTGTTAATAAGGCAGTCTTATATTTATTTTTGTTTTAAAATGAAAATAAAAGAAAGAGACGTGTTCACCTTGTAATGGTGACGGCTACACCTTTTCACATAGCGGAAACAACAATATAAAAAAAAACATGTAAGAAAATGAAAAGAAGCCACGTCATAGGGTCAGAAATACACAGCACGCAGTCCTATACACCCATGAACATACTGTCGCGATGCCGAACAGGATGTGCAGGCAAGAGACAACGACGAAAAAGTGTTGTTGTTGCTGGGCCGCTTCCACCGCCATGTTCTGGTGTCAGCTGGTGCCTTCAGCATTCGTCCTGCATAAAGAACCTTCGTGCTTGTCTCCGCCTGCAAGATTTTGGTGGAGGTGCTGGGTACCAATACGGAGCTCCGCAGCGGTCGCCGCGTGAGCCTTGACACGATGATTGACAGCCAGAGCGCCACAATGACCGACCGCCCACCTCCGGTGCCGCAGACTCTGACCTCCGTCGTGTTGTCCCAGTCGCGAGACCCAGGAACCTTCAATGGCGTCGATGGTACGGACGTTGAAGAGTGGATTTCCTAGTATGAGCGTGTAAGCGAAAATAATCGGTGGGACCCAAAGCTAATGCTAGCGAATGTGATATTCTACCTCCGAGACACAGCGCTAGCATGGTACGAGACCCACGAACACGACATAACGAGTTGGGACGTCTGCAAGCAGAAGCTTCTAGACATCTATGGTAGGCCCTTCGGCCGTCAGCTGGCAGTCAAGAAGGAGCTATCGACCCATGCTCATACGTCAACAGAATCTTATGTGGCAAATATTGAAGATGTCATCACGCTCTGTCGTAAAGTTGACAAAGACATGAACGAGACCGACAAGATTGGCCACACCCTGAAGGGCATAGCAGATGACACATTTAACCTTCTTATCTGCAAGAACTATGACTTGGTGGACGTGATCATCAAAGTGTGCCGTAATATCGAACTGATGAAGAGTAGCCGCATTGCGAAGCAGTTCAACAGGCTACCAAATACAGCTTCGACGTCTTCGTGTGAGGAGCGGCCACGTGGACCTTCTCTGTCTGGACAAGAAAATTTGACGGGGTTAATTCGTCACGAGCTCAAAGCTATGCCTCCCGCTGTTCCTCCTCAGCATTGCTCAGACAATACATGTTGTGTCTGCTTATAGAGGCCGTTGTCAGACAAGAGATAGCAAATTTAGGCCTTCCGCCTCTATGCATCATTCGTGATGCCACTGTCAGTCAGGACCGGCCTCGCCCAGCCCCTGCTTCCCCGTTTTCAGCGGTTCCCACTCGTCGTCGTAATCCGGCCGACTGGAGAACACCAGACGATAGGCCGATTTGTTTCAATTGCTTACGTGTTGGACATATCGCTCGTTATTGCCCCAGTCGTTGGTCATCGCCTCCTAGGTAGAGCTTCCCGTCCGACCGTCCAGATCAAGGTACTCCCCGTTAATCTGTGCGTCCTTCATCTACGAATACCGACGGCGTACCTGCGACCTTCCGAACCAGCCGGTCACCATCGCCCCTAAGTCGTCGGTCTCGTTCGCCGCTGGCCCGCCGCTCTTCTTCCGCCGCGTTCGTGCCACAGGGAAACTATAGTCGGTGCAGCTCCCAGGACGCTGCATATGCGACCCGGCCTGCAAATTCTCTGATTACGTTGCCTACCCTTGGAAGTATATTACACGTTGAGGTGGTGAAGTCCCAGTCAAGTCCCTCGTCGACCCCGATGCACAGATGTCTGTAATGAGTGCCGCCCTTCGCAAAGGACTCAGAAAGGTCCTCACGCCTGCCTTACCGTGCACAGTACGCGTTGCCGACGGCAGAACGCCGCGGGTTGTCGGCATGTGTACAGCACGAGTAACGATTGCCGGCCATCAAATTTTCTTATTTCTTATTTTCTTATAAGACATCAAATGTCTTATTTATTGTGCTAGCGCGCTGTCCGCATGACCTGATCTTGGGGCTGGACTTTCTTTCAACCCATTCTGCCCTAATAGGCTGCGCTACAGGTGCCATGCAGTTGGAACTTCCTTCCGGCAGCTACTTTGTTTCTGATGCACATCATCCGTCCCTGTGTTCTGCCGAATTCGCCCAGTTTCCGCCTTAAGGCGCTGCTATTGTACCTTTTAAAGCTCGACCACATGTTCCTGATGGCGACTACATCGTCTCTCCGCTTGTTGACGTTATTCTACAGCATGGCGTCGCGCTCCTAAGTGCCGTTGTCACCATTGTCAATAATTTTACTTGGATTCCCGTTCTTAACTTTGGGTCTCTTGCACATGTTCTTCCCGGTAATATGACAGTGGCCCGTCTGACGCCTGTGCACGAGTACCAGATATCTCCACTCGCGGCCACTATTTCTAGGCCTATGGTCACGTGTTCCCGTTCGGCTTCATCACACTACCACAATGTCGACAACATGATGGCTACCGACCTCTCTCCAGCTCAAACTGAAGACCTTAGGCGCATTCTGTTTAGTTACCGTGATATTTTTGATTTCGACGACCGCCCGCTCGGCCAGACAGCCGTGGTCGTTCATCTGATTCACACCGACGACGCAAATCCCGTCCATCACCGTCCCTACTGCGCGTCTGCTGCAGAGCGCAGCATCATTCAAAGCGAAGTCGCGAAGATGCTGAAGAACATCACAACGCTTTCCGCTAGCCCGAGGGCCTCACCAGTTGTCCTGGTCAAGAAAAGAGACAACACCTGGTGATTTCGTGTTGATTATCGCCATCTGAACAAGATCACCAAGAAGGACATGTATCCATTGCCTCGTATCGACGATGCACTTGACTGTCTACATTGGACAAAATATTTTTCATCGATTGACCCGCGCTCGGGCAACTGGCAAATCGCTGTTGATGAGAAGGATCGCGAGAAGACAGCCTTTATTACGCCTGATGAACTTTTTTTAATTCCGAGTCATGCCCTTCGAGCTTTGCAATACCACAGCGACGTTCGAGAGAATGATGGACACTCTTCTCCGAGGCTTGAAGTGGACCATCTGTCTCTGTTATCTCGACGAGGTAATCGTTTTTGCTCCAATATTTGAAACCTACATTGAGCGTCTCGCGGCTGTCTTTGCTGTGCTTATCGCTGCGATACTTCAGCTCAACTCGTCAGAGTGTCACTTCGGTCTTCGTGAAATAACTGTTCTCGGCCACCTTGTAAACGCCCGTGGAATTCAACCTGACCCGGCCAACCCGGTGTATGACAAGAGACGATGACGAAGAAGTGATGTTGCTGGGGCGCTTCGGCCGCCATGTTCTAGTGTCAGCTGGTGCCTTCAGCATTCGCCTTGCGTAAACAACATTCATGCTTGTCTCCGCCTCACAACAATATCAATATAAAAGCCAGATGCAAGTTGCACCACGATGAGTTTGTAAACAAAGCCACAAACACACACATGCGGCCGTGATGTAGACTGCGATGAGCATATAAACAGATGAGGAATTGCCCAGAGTTAAAATAATGCCACGCACAGAATACAAAAAGGTATAACACGTAATATACAAGCGCTAATAATTACAAATAATAGAATCAAATTATAGTAACATCGTGTGACTGTTCAGTGCGATATCTAGTACTTGTTTCGTTTGGAGGCACGTTAAGCGACAGGAAGACAGTGGTGCGGATAGGAGAGCAAACGGTGGTAGCCGATGTTTTACTTGAAATTAAGAGGAAGAAATGGGGTTGGACAGGTCATCCAATGAGTAGAACAAGTAACCGCTGGTCTAGCAAAGTTGCGGAGTGGATGTCAAGAGAAGCGAAGCGCATTAATCAAATCAAATCCTTACTTACATCACCAGGATGCTTGCGGGCCTACGCAGAAAGCCTTTATACAACACAAGACGGCGAATAACTAAGAAAGACAGAGTGATGTGATGCCATTAGAAAATTTGCATGCATAGTCACATGTCACAAGACAGGTGTAATTGGAGAGCGCTGGGAGAGGCCATCGTCCTGCAGTAGACATAAAATAGGCTGCTGCTGCTGCTGATGATGATGATGACGGGTTGAATAGTTATCGGCCGGTGACTATCACCCAAAGCAGCAGACGGCGATGAAGGCTCGGATAACGAATGTACGCCCCTGATCCTTTTGGTAGCACAGTAAACAATGCCGCGTGTTCACAAACATATTGCTCGCCTAATACACAGCTGCCGGAGCCGCACAATTTAAGATAAGGTTGCAGCTATATAGAGAGTAACATGCAAGGAACTTGCCGCCACCTAGGTTGTCTGTCCTAGTATTGTTGCAGAATTACATTATTTAGAGGAAATTGCCACGCGGAGGAAAAAAGGAGTTGCATAGCAACTCACTATTTGGGACTAACTACGTGTTCTATAATTAAATCCACTTTCGAGTGCCCTAGTACCCCTTAAAAGTCCGCATTCACTTTCGTTAGGCATAAACAAATGAACATGCTTTATAGATGAGTATTAGGGCTCTCAAAAAGAATTTGTTGCGCGGAAAAAGAACGCGCGGGAAACAATATATCGCGAGAGGGACCACAATGCTTTCGCATTCCGACACGTAAGCAGTCTTAAGTGTCTCTGCCTAATTTGTTTATTTATATCTTTTGTTTCAAGAATCCGCATATGATCTGATATACATAAATTCTTGAAATACTTCAAATGTTCTGTGAAAGCTCCTCATATTACGAGAAGCTTTCTTTTTTAAAAACTGTGTCAGTGTTAAAAACGACAGATAAATATGAAATGTGCGATGACTTCAGCTCTTCAAGTGGTGATAAATAAAATGCTGCATTTGATATTATGTACTATGAACTGACCTCGATTTATTTTATGTTCGTACCTTCCACCCACATAATTAATTACGTGAAGGACTGCTTCAGCAAAGACTAAACAAGTCAAAGTGTATCCTTGCGTTGGTGTAGCTACGTGCGCAGCAGTTAGATGTTGATCGAACTACCTTTCATGAGAGCTTTATATTTAGCGCGATGTTATGTGTTACAAAGGATTAATTAATTAATTATTTATTTATATTCATTTACTGATTTTTGCTGTAGTCGACAGAGCGCAATAGAGTAGGCTTGAGATTATTTAAAACGGGGCGAATCAATTCTCCGAACTGTACGGCATGCAACGAGACAGGAGACATTGAGCATTTCTTGTGGTCCTGCCAGCAATTCCAAGTTAAAAGAGACACTCTCCTGAAGAATCTGCAAAACAAGGACCTTCCGCATGCGCGCCTGCAACACCTTATATTTCCCGAGGGATCCGTTATAGCCCGCAAAGAAACTTCACGTCTCCTCATCGAATTCTTAAGAGAGACTGGTTTGATGGACATATGGTGAAACCCTTCAGCGGTATTGTGCGAGACGCTCGGGCGGAGCAATTGCCGGCCTTGTTCACCAGGCTAAACCCGCCTGTTGCTACAACTCACCACAACCACCACCACCACCACAGCGTCCTCATTCTCTCCCCCGCGACCTACTGATAAGAAAACCGGGAAAATAAGAAACTGGAAGAACTAAAATTAAAAAAGGTAGCCTTCAAGCTGGGCAGCAGATGACGATGCTTGTCTAACAGAACCCATATAAATGTTTGTAAGGTCATTTTAATATATCGAACCAAATTCGTGCATTATCCAAATGCAATGAAATAAGTCAAGACTAAGTGTGCGAAAATAAGACAATACAGAAGCGCCGGTGTGCAAAACAAAAGCTGTCAACAGAAACAAAAGGAAAACAAAAAGAAAACAAAAAGAAAACAAGAACTCCCCTTTTCTCCCTGCAGGAGCATAGACGAGCGCAGTGAGAACTACTTTTGTGCTAGAAACTACGACAGTTTGAGCGATTGCGAACGTATCTGCCGACAAAAAGGATCCACATGGAAACAAAGAGACAAGAAAAAAGAAAGAAAGAGAGAGACACGACGACAGTAGCGTCACCGCCTTCGTCAGTTGTATTTTTTTTCTGTATCTTTTGTTTTCTCGTGTGTGTCTTTGTAGGTCTTTCATCCGGTACCAGCCAGAGATTCTATTTGAACACAAAGGCTGGTTCACAATGGTCTTTCTTTTTTTATCGGAATGAAGATCAAAGAAAGACACGATGTACCTCTATAATAGTGACGGCTACTTTTCACATGTTCCAATTACGAATTTTATCTCAAGAATTACGCATGCAGAAAGTAATAGAATTCTAGCCGAGATATACGGTGAACATGAGTGAAAAGTGCAGTGTCAATTAGACTATGGCCAACTGCCTGTATGTATTCGGGAATTTGCTTTTTCCTCATATTGCTAGACACTTGCGTGAATACAACTATTGCTGAATATTTGTCGATGCATCCAGGCTTTAGTGCTTCTCAAGAGATCAATCTCGTTTCCAGGCTGACGTCTGAAGAGGATTAGCGTCTCGCCTTGCGAAGGCCCCTTGATATTTTATTCTTCAACGCAGACTACAGTTTGCACGTGAGCCTAGAATGGCTTAGAAGGAAGGCCCAGCCATACAAATTGCCTCGTATACAGGCGGGAAGTTGTGAACAAGGGCAACTTAGAAAAGATTTGGCGCTGAGGCAATATCCGTATGGTTTGCTGCACAACTTTTTTTTTGCCGCGAAAGACTACGGGTTACCAGAATTGTTTGCGACAGTTTTGAAGGATACATTTTTCGTTGTTTCTTTAGGAACGATATATTGTAGCATGTGGACGAATATGCTCAGAAAAAACGCAAGACGTGATTGCTTCTGGGGTTTCTCTTTGAAAAGTCAGCAAATCACAAACAACTCAAAGTCGATGAGAAACGTTGTGTAAACTCGGCAATGATATAACGGACGCGTTGAAATTTGATACATGCCTAGCTCCGAAACGAAAAAAAAAAGTATAATTCCCTGCAGACTTGCAATACCCATGAGCACACTTTCGCGCTAAACAATTTGGTTCTCAGTGTTTTGTTTTACAGCAGCAAAGTTTTAAAAGCGAATAGCTTTCCTTGGAACACTAGTCCATTTTCGTTTGTGGTGGTGGTTGCCCGACTCTCATTGCCGATGCAGAGGGCACGTGCTGGCGTGCGAGAGCCTTGGGGCGAAAGCGGATGGTTTAGCGCTGTGTTGGAGCGCTCAGGAAGGGCAGCCCTCCGCTTCCTCCGCTGTGGCGGCTGCGGGAGAGGGCTCCGGTGGCCGGAGAGGAGGATGCCAGTCGTCTTTCACGCCGGTGCTCGGGCCGCTGGAGACAATACTACGTGACGAATAGGCACCTGAATAGGCAATGTAAAGCCACCTACACTACCATTAGAGATGTTCGCGGCTCTGCTGCTTTGTGCAGAATTACGCAAAGAGACAACAAACGCTTCCCAAATGTCCTCACTGGAACTGATATAGGCGTTCGAGCGCATCATTCTTTTAATAAAGCGAAATATTTTTCCAGACGCGTCCGCCTATTCACTTGCATTGACTATCATCAGTGATTTCTGCACAATCTTTTAAAAATCCTTTGCAGAAAAGAAGCTACGAGGACATCGGTGACAAAGGTTCGTTCTGCTTGCCTAACGCTGAGAGAAGTTTTATTTCTATATTAGTGATAATTTCTATTTTTCTATGAAAATACACAGATATGGAATATCTATCCTCTTCTTGGCAGTAAATTAAGGCAGTGAATTAAGGAAGGCAGTGAATTAAGCGACCTCCTGCACCTTCATGTATGCATGGAGTAGACGGCCTTGCAGCACATCATGCTTCTATGAGCTGTGGACTCTGGCAGAACGGTATCGAAAGAGATTCACTAGCTGAGTTTCAGAAGGATCAAAGCTTGATATCCGGTTGATATGCCTTAAGGAAGCTTATGGAAGTTTTTTAGAGATGTGGAGCGTGCACTCACTTTGCAGCACATTCCAGGAAAACGGAATTAAGTCGTCAAGGACAAAAGCACAATAAAATCTTAAAAGGGAAGAGTATTGCCCTAAAACACTTCTTCATGCTGCAGTGGGCTTTGTGAACCACCCATTCCTTTCGTTTCCTTTTGCGCACCGAGGTCCCGTACGCGCCGCGCTGCCATAGACGTTTGCAGGAATCCCGCTTCCCCGGTGCACTGTGGACAGTGAGTGGAAAAGGCGACTTAACGGTGGAATGCACCCTTTTAAGACGAAATGCGGACTTCACTCAGGTGCGCTCCCTATATTGTGATTCGTGCTGCTATAAAGCATGGAAATACAAAGCAAAATGAAAACGAAAATTGAATGGGGAAATTTACACAACATATCGGTATTCGCCTAGTAGAGCACCTGATTTACGGTTTGTTGCGCCGCGAGTGCTTTTCAGAATCTCTGAAAAGAAACATTGCTGCAAATTCTGTTTGTGTACGTCGACAATGGAGGAGTTTCAGCTATGTGATTTATGATTTTATAAGTGGCTCACCGGAAACGGCTTTGATCTTCCAAGAAGCAAGGGACGTTTATTTTGCGAAAAACAGAACACCGTCTATGAGTTTTCATTCTTTAGAAGACAGGAAGAACTTCTTACTCAATGTACCGAGGGGAAAAGAGGAGTAGGGGAGGTGGCGCTCATCTGTTTTGAGCCTGATACTTGATTTTGAGCACTCGATGTTGCGAATTTATGTTTATAATTGGTCCCGAGAAACTCTATGCGTTGGAGCCAGGATAACTTAACGTCAGCACAAACGTGAAATTCACTGACTAGAAGCACACGTATGCACGGTTACCAGAACTTTGCGAACAGTGTGATGATTATGTTCACTTTCGCCTCGACTGAACAAGTAGGAGCAGCCAGCATTCCACCGTCTGAGTGGCCGTTAAGTCAGAAAGAGGGCTTCGGCGAATGATGATAACGTGAGGTCTTAAGTGGCGATAACTAGGGTACAGGAAGGAAGGACGTTAGGCAAAAGAGCTCACCATGCTGCTAGGCCATGCATATACTGGAGGGTGACACTGCTTCCTAGTGTTAGGAACTTCCACAGTGTTTATCTTAGAAGGAGGCTTTCTTCTTACCTAGGGCGAATATAAGAAATGACGGCAGAGGGGCAAAAGCATGCAAGCGGGAAATGTACAGGCTCGAGTTACGCCCCGAATTTCGAGTTGATTTAGGTTAATCACAGCGAGCTCAGAAGTTATGTCCCCAGCTGGCTGCAGCGAAGGCGATCGGAGCTTTGTGGTTGCGTTTAAATTTCCGAGACAGTATTTTATGACCAGCTTTGTCTGTCTTTCATATTACCTTCGCGCCGTCGCTGTTTTTTGTCACAAGTGATTGAATTCCTCGATTTCGTTTGTTTGACTTCAGCACTTCCGTAGGACAGAAATAGAGGCAGCAAAGCATAACAAGGCATCCGCAGCAGCAGGCACGTAGTGAAGTCTAAGGTGGTGGAAACTTTCAGCACTACAGAAGCAGTAAAAGACGAACCGAGACGCGGGTATCTAATGCCATTCGGGGCGTAGAGCGGGTGTGATAGTCTGAGAATATTGCGGGCTCCATGCGTTCACGTCACGCCTATCACTGCGGCGAGGCAATTAGTGAGCGTTCGCTCCAGTATTTGCGATTGAGAAGCACTTGCAAGACCTAACGCGTGCCATGCCTTGACGGCAAGAGTTCTTCCATTCCTCCTTCATGGATTGTGTTTACAACAGAAAGAAAAAAAGTAACAGATGCTCTTAATGCACTTTATGTACAGAGCATCCTTGCGCTCTTACTCTGATGATTCTTTGGAGCTGATCTTGCGCCCAATAAGAATACAATTACTGCACTTTCTCATACATAGCAGCAGTTAGCGGGACTTTTGATTATGCAGCTGTTTTTTCAATATGTGGCTTATTCGCTGGCGCCACGGATCATTTACCACGGCGGGGCCTATTATTCAACGAACTACTGTGGTTATGCTCCGGAACGCACGACACCACCGTGTGCTGGCAATTAACGTTTGCCTCTGCCTCTTATATGCTGGCTCGCGCCTTTCAGTTTTCTATAGTAATAGGGTGCGCGGGAGGATAGCATAAAAGGCTTAAGTATAAGCTCTAAAATGACAGGCATTAAAAGAGCGGTAAATATTTTCGCCGGCTGAAGCAGGTCAGTTAATGAAAGCCGACTTTTTTGCTGCTGCTGTAATGGGGGCGGACAGGGTCTGACATACATGGAATAAAACAGTGATAGAAAAATGCTCAGGCCTGCACTTTCACTCATTATTTAGCAAAGTGGCCGCAACGTGATAGCCAGTCTTGGGAGTATGAAAAAAAAGCATTAGTCGTTCCGCAAGCTTTTTTACTTTTCACGCTTTTGAGAGCTTGTCGTGCTTATGGGACTCGCTTATGTATTCGTACATGTTCTGCTTCTCGCAGGTGCGGACACTCTTCGTGAGTGGCCTTCCCATGGACGCAAAGCCCAGGGAACTCTACCTGCTATTCCGTGCCTACAAGGTAGGTCCCGACAGCATTCACCCATTGGACGTGTAAAGCTGCGGTTATTTGGCGCGGAGCACTTTAATGAGTTTCAGGTACACCGACACCCGATAACAATCGAAAGTAAAGGTAGGCATGTACATACAGTATCTGCCCGTCGACTTGTACGACGAGCAGTGCGCTTCACGCCCTGCATACCTGTAATTTGCCACTCGCACCTACCTCCACCTTCTCACAAGCTAAAACAGCAGAATACAATAACACACGCAAGTGTGCATGCAAAATATGGTTTATCTGGTGAATACACGGCGCCTTTCAAGAACATGCTTGGTAAATTTTGTGCTATGCGCTACTTTGTGATTGCTATTGTGAGTGAGACTTGAGTAAGAGAATGATTTACTACCTAGCCCAAGACAGGCTTCGTGACACATGCAGGGAATACATCGTTTTCAACCCTTATCAGTTCATGTGTCCTGGAACGGGCACGTCAGAGCCCGTAAAGAACAGTTTAATGTTTTCTGAAAAATGAGCTGCGTTTCACGCAACTTAAACGCGATGTCTAGGAGTACAGAAGAAGCGAGCGAGAAAGATAAGGAGATCCGAGGTGCTCGATTTCTTGTTAGTTACAAAGATATGGAACACAGGCAATGAATCCAGGGAAAGCAGAAAAGCCACAGTTATCACTTACAATATGCGAAGTGAGGACAACAAGCAGTGCAAACGGTATATCTGCAATGGACTCCTGTTTAGCAAATTCTGATGTCATCCTTACAGGGTTATGAAGGATCTCTGCTGAAAGTCACACAAAAGAATGGAAAGACATCTTCGGTAAGTACCGCTCCGTCCTGTTACTTGTGTATATTAATTTGATAAATATAATCACTTCCCATACCCGTTCATGCGTTTACCACCTTGACGGAGCACAATGAACGACGCACATAGATGCTTTGTGCACATATGACTGGACACGTCGCAATAGCACACTTTGCGAAATGCACAGGCTTTCACACCATTACTGCGTAAGTTGAAGCTGCAGCTGAAAGCAGTTTACACTCTA
Source organism: Dermacentor andersoni (assembly GCF_023375885.2). Lineage (NCBI taxonomy): Eukaryota > Metazoa > Arthropoda > Arachnida > Ixodida > Ixodidae > Dermacentor > Dermacentor andersoni. The sequence continues at coordinate 177,665,285 of NC_092818.1, forward strand.
TGTAAACTTTCCATCAAAAACCGCATGGGAAAAACACATAAAGACAGGTCAGTCATAGCATACACAGCGCAGTGTATGACAAAGGCTCACAAGGTTAGGATTAGCGCGGAAGGAAATTTTAGCCAGAGATATATACCTACGATGATTTGTTTTGCACAGGTAAGAATACCCATTACTCCATACAAGGTCATACGCTTCACGTTTCCAGTGAACAGGATAAATAGCACATTATAGCCTGGTACACGGAAACCTTAGAGAATTAAATATTGCAAAAACGAGGTTGTCATAACTCCGGCCATTTCCGACAAACAGGAGCTTAATCGTCGCAAAATATTCTTGACAGATAGAAAGTGTGCTTTAATTGCACATAAGTTTTGCTCGCACGATCAGCAGTGAGACCTTGAATTCCGCACATGCGGCGAACAAGCAGTTTCTTCTCATCCTGTGCATGTATTTCTAAAGGTGAACTAAGCACTTGCATATGTAATCAGAGGACTGAACTGAACATCATGCGCTCTTTCTAACTTTTGAATCAACTTTATTGCTTTGAAACAGTTATGACACGTTTCTCATAGTACACTTTGACAAGCTAATGTCAGCGTAGCGACTTTCAAGTCAACGGATATATGAGCGATTTTAGGTGAATTCGAAGGATAGAAAACGTAAGCGGGATCATTGTGGTGAATTTACGTGGAATATGCGAGATCTAACATGATGAATTCACTTTTCATCTTCATATGAACGGACAACACGACCTCCATTAGTTGTGCGAAAGTGCACTGTGCAGAAGTGCAAGTACAGTTGTGAATTGCGAACGATGGGGCATTGCTCGCCTCACGCCAGAGACGCTCGGAGATTTGTCCTTTCCGCCGCTACTATGGTACCCAAACGTCGGGTCTTGACACAGCACTTGACGAGAAGTGCACATTACTATCGCACTGGACATTGAGGCTTGCCGATCGTCTCAACCTGCAGCGCGGATCATACTGTCAATATAAGAGCGACGTATGTCACCCTTATACTCTTAACGTGTGCGAAAATACAGGAACAAATACAGCAATTGAAATTCTCTGCTCGCTATCTTAAGCTTGCGCTATACAAAAACTGAGGTGGCATGTGAAAAAGAAAATATATATAGAACAGTCTTTAGTGATTGCTGTAAATAAAGGTAGATATTGAACATGGCGCTGAGTGACAAATGTTGAAATATTTTATGCGTTCTTTTTTTTTTTATTGCAGCCAGTAGGTTTTGTAACATTTTCCTCACGAGCTGGAGCAGAAGCCGCCAAGCAGGAGCTTCAAGTAAGGAAGACTTGGCATGTCTCTTTTCTAGTAAATGCTGAAAATGTGTTTCACCGGTTCTTTACGATGTAATATTGACTATGGCAACGCATACAATGTATTCATTTTATCTTCTGCGTATTATGTTGCTTGCTAAAAGCTCGTTTATAATCGGCAACAGCGAGCCGTTTCATGAACCAGATGAGAAATTTTGTCAATCTCGTGCATCGCAGTGAATATCACAGTGTGTTCCAATTTGGTCTGCTCAAATGTAACCGCAAATTATGCACTATGAAAGCGCCTAGTTCCGATCACGCTTTTGTATAGTTGAGTTAGCATATCTGTATTCTAAATACGATGAGCTTTTCGATAAAACTGTTCCACACAAGAAAGAGATGCTCGATTGACGAGATTACTGACACATTCCGTCGAAATCAATGCTTGGTGTAAGTGCGTGGAATTCTTTTATGTCGCAGTTGCGTTAGAACGTGCGCGTGTATGCCCTGTTATGCACATAGATAAAGTGCAATCGTATCATTGCATGCTTCCCAAAACAGTAACAGTAGTGTTGATAAGATGCCGGGAAGCTTACTAAGTCTACATAGACAGAGGCTAAAAGGTTTCTGCTGTGCTGCGGCTTACGCATGCTGTGACGTAGCACTTCTAGTGTGCGGGTGGCGCCGTTAGTACGTTTACAAGTTAATTTGGAAAGAAGCGCATCAGAGCGTAGGCTAGCTTTTGAAAGCACATCTAGTTTAGTAGCTCCATTCCTTGATGGTCATGTTTATAGCCGTCAATATTACAGAAATGTGCGCAGACGTATATTTCATGCCGGATAGTGTTAGTGTGGGCGGGTCGTGTCGATCATTTGTATCCAGATAAATACATACGCTTATACCCTGAGAAATTTATGCTGTATACTCAGGAATTGTGGGGAAGAAAAATAAAACAACAATCGTAATTTGTTTCGTAATCGTAAATTACGAAACTGAAACACTGCGGCGTGCATAATGAGGGAACTATTTCAAATCAAATGTTGGTGCATCCCTTCGTATTGCGCGTTCATAGAGTTGGGCTTCATAAATGTTTGCATCGGAACCGGTGAGAACTGCGGCAGACTTCGCACTGGGTTGAGCATAAATGCAGTACTCCCAATTCAGCTTTATAAAGATTGCTTTATAATTTAGGACCACCAAGCTGAAATTGACAGCAGGCAGCATAGGCGAGCGCATTTTCACCGAGAAAGTACGGCATGACGAGGAAGCGAAAGGCGAACCAGAAAAGGTGAACACGTAGGCGGGAATGCCAACGCAACTCTTCCAGTTTGGCAAGCGGTGCCGAAGTAGCTGCTATCCGGCGTCAACTAGAATTATGTGCTGAAATTTGGCAGCGGTTTGCGGCTATTATTCATTCGCTGCGAAGATGGCTCGCCGCATCGAGAGTGAAGGAGTGGCCAGGACGGCGCGATGAACGCCGGACACTTGTGCAGAGCAGCGGCAACTTTGTTATCTGCCTCTCAGGTGGCCGCGTTGCGAGTTGGCGGTCTTCATTAGGCTTTCCACCTGAAGGACTCGGGTGCTGACGCCGCCGCCGCATGGCCAATGAGGAAGGCCGGGAGAGTGGCGATTATTCGCGCGAGGAAAGGCGCACTCGAGCCTCTAATGAAGCTGGTACACTGACGTCGGCCCCCGATATGCTTGACGGCTTGCTCCCCGCAGAGCCTTGCGGGCCCGCGTGATGGCTGAGCCAGCCTCGCGAATAGGTACATCTTGATTTTTTTTTAAAGGATACAGCGTCTTCTCGCGATAGCTGACCCAGCATCGCGGCAGCTGCAGCGTGCTTTATTTTCGCCCTCTGTGGCGCACAGCAATAAAGGTAAGCGGATCCTGGACTTAAATCGGCTGGCAATGGCAAAAAGGACGACTGTGTCAGAGTATGCGACTGGAGAGACGTTGATTTCTTTCACCTAGACAGCGAATTCTCTCACGTATGCGCGTCAGTGGCATAATAGTTTCGAATTGAAGTGCAAGATTATTTCAGCAGGTTGTTACAAAGCTTGATAATTTCGTAGGTGAAATTTGGCCGTTTCTATTTGCTAAAAACGGGCAAACAAATTAGTCAGGGACCGAAGCATTCATAGCATGCAGCTGTCAGGGGCTTGATGTTCTGGAGAGATATATTATTTTTTCTGATTCTTTGTGGCATCGAAGCTACCTAGAGGTATGAAACGTCCGCTGCGTTAACTCGAAAAATCCGCTTTGCACTGTCGACGAACAGCGCACAATTAAAGGTAAAGGAAATTAGTCCTGTAACGATGGATATCGGTTTAGAGTATTGGTATGAAACGCAATGACGCTCAACGGAAGGCCCGTCATGGAGTCCCCGGAGCACGGTAGATCGCAGGTGCGCAGGCACAACTAATTGTAACTCGGCGCTTCGTGAAGACGTACTCCTTACTTGCTAGCGCACAGTGGAGCTGTACAAAGATCCACGTACACAAAAAAGGGCCGCCATGATCGCGGTGGCGTGCGCTGTGCCTGCTTGATTCTCAGCCGAGACTGGACAGCTCGGCCTTCGAAGCGGAGCCCTAACCACGGCGCAATGTTTGTGTCTTTCTCTCTCGCCCTGGGGGGCGCGCGCAGCAGGGCGTGCGGTTCGACCCCGACCTTCCACAGACCATCCGGCTCGAGTTCGCCAAGAGCAACACAAAGGTTAGCAAACCGAAACAGCAGTCTCCTCCCGCCGCGGCCACGCACCCGACACTCCTGCACCCTATCACGGGACGTAAGTAGCCGAAAGCACCGGCACACCGACTCTCTTTCTCTCCTTCCTGCTCCGCCTCTGGAGAAACGAGGGCCGCGCGGCGGGCAGCCGGACGGTCCGCCGCAGAATTCAACGAGGAAGGCCAGTGTTGTCCACTTTTTTCGTCGTAGCACGCTGTCCCGAAGCCTTGACACCAGTATAACGTTGCGTAAGGAGAACGGAAAATCGGGTGAGCTTTTGTATGTTCATCACAGGAATATCTACGAGACAGAGACGAAAGCATTTGGCCGTTTCGCTTTGGTTCTCATGTAAAGCGCGTGCCACTTTCGCTGATTTGCGCGTCTAGCTTGTACCATTTTACTGGTAGCAGCTCTCTGGCGGAGGCGAGATGTGGCGATCCCGGGACATATATTGGCAAATTTATTGCGCGCTTATCTCGCAATTCAGTTGCTAGTCAGGGCGATGCGCTGTCCTCTAATTCCCTTTGTGGTGATCCCGCTGCGCTATTAAAATCGTAGAGGGGAGGAGAGGGTAGGTTTGGATGAATTGGTTTGCTATAACGTCCCTCTGTCCACGGGCAGAAATTTTCACCACGTGTAAGACGTGTTCGCCTTGCTTAACCGGGATATACATTTGCGGACGCTGCAACTGTGTCGGTGTGAGGGAAAAGGCTGATAAGAAAGTTTGTTCCGCCTGGCTGAAGCGAAGGCTACCTGAAAAATTAGCAGCCCTAAAACAGAACAGCCTATTTCAATCGCAACAATTTACAGACCTGTGCGGTTTCATGTAGCTTGTAAAGTTAGGAGGGGAAGCTACGTTTGGTTCATATTTTCTGGGGATGAATACTCCACGGCAGTGGTTGCAAATGTTAAGATGAAAAAGTAATATGATTTGAAAAAGTGTGGATCAAAGCACAGAAAGAAACAAAGACAAGAAATATGGACGGAACTAAACGTAGCCTTCCATGCGTCTTTACGACGGGGGTTTAAAAACACAAATGGATGAACGAAACGAAAATTCGGGGGAACTCGGTGGTCATCGTGTACAGCGAGGGCAAATTGAAAGTTACAGGTGCACGGTACTCACCTTATGACTGTCCGTCTGCCCGCTGCCCGGCTGTTGCACTTACACCTGTCTCTTCTGTGGTATGAACTGTGCGCTGGCATTCTGCACAATGCAAAGACCGAAATCATCCTTAGGTTTCAATTACCGATATAGCATCACTGAAAGCAGATTTATAATACGGCCTTTGTCAGTGTGGTACGCCTATCGCCGATTGCCAGCCACTTGGCTTTCAGAGGCGCTGACGAGTCGTAGCACGTTTACTGTTAAACTTCTAGGTTATACATTAGGCACAAGGGTCGTGAATACTGCTTCTAACCGTCTCCATCTTCTTTACCCGCGATCTCCTCTTTTCTGTGTGACCTTAGCATAACGTTCATGAAATGTTATTAACTGTTCACTAATAAGTTGCGATAGTTCTGTGTTGCTCAGAAAGCCAGCGCACACGGCAATTGCTATTCACAGTCTATCTCTGTCTTTCTTTCTCAAGGCTGTCTGGCAACAGCGTGCTAATAGTGTTTGTCACGGGAAAAAAATACTTTTGCCCACAGTCGCTCCACACGTGGCCGCTATTTCTTACATCAGTGTGTTTTTGCACATGCAGGAATGGCACACCATGTGCACAGAACAATCTCTGCAGGCATTTCGTCTTTTCCACTTCCTTAAAATCTTCGTCTCTTCCCTCACCTTGCATTTGATGTTTGGAACGCATTACCGGAAACTTGGGAACGGTTCGCTCACGGTTGGCAATTGCTGAGCAGCAGTGCAAATCCTCGAAGGTTTTTTTTTTTTCTAGCCAAAGCTCGTCAAATAGGCCGAGTACAACTCTATGAAGTCGAAGAACAGCTCATTTTAGCTTCCCACCTGAAACGCCACATTCGAGGTTTCCAAGAGCTGGCGTTGAGTTCTTTCTGACAACGATAACGGTACACCTTTTGAATGAAGCTGTAAGATGTATTTATTCCTGAAGTATTTTAATGGCCTTTGGGGTCCTTTTAGAAACGTTCGAGGATTGAGCAAGCTCTAAATTTCTTCAGCACCAGCACATCTGTTCACTGAGTCTACCAGCGTGCCTTGTCATTGCGCTGTTCTCTTTATTGTGTCTGGTACCCCATTTGCTGTGAACACGCAAGCTGCATGAAGAACAATGCAGCAGCACCTCCACCCTTTTGTGTGACACGTCAGGTTTGCCTGTTCTTGCGTGATACTTTTCTTCGCTTTCTCTGAGGTTACAGCTGTAAAGAATTAGACACATGTAGGTTCACTAGCACCCGTTATACTGCCGCACAGTCATGAAAATTCTGCGTTAGTATACAATATGCTTTAAATTTTTTATCTGTAAAAATGGGTGGTCCAGTGGAATAAATATTGTTTTATAATAATAAGGATTGAATTTATTCATTTACAAAATATACTGCAGACACCTTTCACTAATGTCCAAACGAAAAAGGGTATTTTTGAAGATCATGGTAATCAGAAAATACATGTCAATGGTTATGCAGGTAGTCAAAATGATAGGTCAACAATCTTTGTCGTGAATACAGAACAATGTCTGCCTCATTCGACAAATTTATGAACTGCAACTTTTGAGTCATTGATATAGTATCATATCTCTTTATATTTTGCCATGAGACAAGTCGTAGGAATTGCTGCAAACACTGCAGGCACAATCGCTTACATTGAACCATTACAGACCATTTCAAGACATCGTGTTTTGACAGCACGCCTATTGAGCGCATTTTAACAACTGACAGATGTACTATAGAGAAACATTACGAGATATTCTTACACTGCAGTGGGTAATCTATCACAGAAGCAAAAATATATAGGCAAATGTCCGGGCTGGTAGTTTGCTTTGTTAAAAATTACTCCATGCATTACTGCAAAAATTGCAAGCGTTTGTTACGAACTTCAAAAGCACGTCATATCTGAGGACAAAATGTAACAGTAATTTCCCTATGCCTAATAAGCATGGCTAAGCACAAATACTTGCTTTCAAGGTGTACTACTCATGCTGTTTCAGTTGGAAATGATACATAAAAGGTAACGCGTAGGCAATATAATTTTCACAGAAGTACTGAAACACTTAAGGTTATAAACATGGGGCTCTTCTAAATTTGAACTTTACGCATTTACTATGAGTTACATCTTGACGGATTGAAGTGGTTATGTTAACGACGTTATAGGATAGTACGGCGGGTTCAAAGAATGCACTGCTTGCTAAAAACATAAATAGCAGCCTCCTCTTGAATCTGTAACGATGTATTGAGGAAGGCAAAGCCCAATGAGAATGCAGAAATTTGTGACCTAACTGGATGCTGAAAGGGAATGCCGGGGTGTTTTGATAGAAATAGACACCACAGAAACTGCGCCAAATTCTCAAATTGGGCACCTTCGCCTTTCACGGGGAAATAAAAGTGGGTGTATGCTAGGAAACCAACGTGTGATGCCTGTTATAAAAGCGTATAACGATTATATATATAGAAAGGAAGCCATATGAGGCTAATAGCAAAATATACTCCATGTGTTCTCTCTCTTTCTCTGTTTTTCTTCATCTTTCTATGCTCCCTACCCCTTCCACACTGCAAGGTAACAAACTGGATATTTATCTTCCGTTTACCCTCCCTGCCTTTCGCGTCTAATTTATCTCTCTAGCTCTACACACTCCGTGAAGACAGGAAGGAATATTCCACTGATAACAAATATGTAGTTGCTAGACCATGACTTCGAACATTCATTACCTTGAAGCTTTAATGTGGGCTGAAGTTTCATTACTTAAGAGCGTTTCAGCGAATTGAGGAACAGGAATAAGCTGGTGGACACACGAAAGCGTTAGTGCGCACTTATTTGCGTCCACTTGCTTGTCCCCGTCTGCCACTGTGCTGAAACATTCTTAAGAATGTCTTCAACAAGGCCAAACCTCAACTCTAGTCCTGAAGTTGGGGTGTCCTTTACCTTGCTTTTCCGAGCCGCGAAATCACGCTACCAAGACAAAAGTGTATCTGGCAAATATCTAGATTGTCCAGTGACTTCAGATTGAGGACATTGTGGTATTGAGTTTGTACATGCGGGGTATTTTGCCTACAAAACTATGCCGACTCGTTATGGACCAATGGACAAAAATTGTTGCCAGCTATGTTTTCATTGACCTATTTTTGTTTTTTAGTAAAACGCCTTAAGTCCGAGAGGTTGTAGACAGACAAATCTAAAGACTTCACAGATAAACATTATGTTGACTGTCCAAATAACTCTTTTGGGAGGGTATCAATCGTTGTGTTGGTAATGAGTGCCTGCTCGAGCCCTTGTTCTGCGTTGCGAGTGTCTGCACTGTGTGCACAGAAGAAATCGGCGCCGCCCTGCTGCCGGGGACCCACGACGGCTGGCCACACCACCCTCTCTCCTACGCTGAAGTGCCCGTCACCACTACCCTGCACACTGCGGCTCTCATGCACCCGGCCCTCCATGCGCAGCTGCCCGTGAGTGCTCGCCGCCTGGTTCAACAGGCCCCCGTGGGGTGTGCCACTTGGCAGCTCCCAAACGCGTACGTCTAGACTACGGCCCCTAACAGACCCTTTCGTGCACAATTGCCTCGAAAAGCGCGAGACGGCCTATAAGAGTGACAGTCGAATCCGCAAGGTGAAGGAAGTTTTATGGGAGGGAAATTAGCTATAAAGCTCGAAAGTAGCTCATCACTACAAAAGGAACTCATAATGTTTTTTGAGAAAGAAGGCATTCACCATTGAAAAAAAAAGTTGGTTGTCCTGGGATTGAGCTCGGCATCAACAACCTTTGGGAGCAGTCGCTCTAGCAACTGAGCGACTCATTCACTCTCACCCCGACGCCTGCTAGGCTATAATTTAGTTCAGTTAGCGAAGCGACTACATCTAAAAGGCAGTGGTGTAAAGTTAGATCCCTAGACCAGTAGAAATTGTGTGATGGGAGCCTAGAGCGACTTAACATTTTTGTGCTATGCTATGTGCTCTCTCTCTCTCTCCTCCCCATTTTTCATCCCCCCCATTCCGCTCCCATGTGTAGCGTAGCAAACCGGTTGAGCTAAACTGGTTAACCTCCCTGCCTTTCCTTCTCCACTTTTTCCTTCCTTCCTTCCTTTTTTGGCTGGCATAGTACATAACTACGGATCACTAGGACTGGTGACGCGTGTTTTTGGTTAATATATTTTTTCTCTCATAGTATTATGGATAAACGTGAGCCGCCGCGGTAGGCCAGTGGCTGTGACGCTGCGCTGCTGAGCCCGAGGTCGCAGGTTTGATCCCAACCACGGCAGTTGCATTCCAATCCGGTATAAATGCAAAAACGCTCGTGTACCATGCACTGGGTGCACGTTAAAAAAATCCCAGGTGGTCAGAATTATTTCGGAGCCGCACACCATGGCTTGCCTCATAATTAGATCATGGTGTTGGCATGTACAACTTCAGAACGTAGATTTGAAAGCTCAAATATGATAACCTGGAATGACTTCGCATGCATACTTTAAATTAACTACCATCAAGAAGCTTTCCTGTAGAGCCTATTTTACGTATGCGACGGCGACAGTATCATGCGAGAGAAGAGATCTCGTGATGAACATTTTCTTAGCTTGTACGTGCTTTGACACCCCTTTACTCGTCACCTACTTTGTAATCGCTTCAGTTTCATTGAGTTACTATATGATTTTGATGGGACATCACTACATTGTAGCACTAACAGAGCTGCTAATTTTGGTTACGTTCAATGCCTGCCATGTCGGTTCGAGCTTTGACTTTGTGCTTGACCACTAAGAAGTCAAGAGAAGATTCTGGACTAGTGCATTAAATTATGCAGGACAGTCATTTTATGTCACACCCACGGGGACGGCTCAGTGGATATGGCGTTCTGCTACTGAGATTGAAGGGGCGGGTTTAATGCGCGGCCACATTTCGATGGCGGTCAAATGTAAGGACACTAGTGCAGTTAGATTTGGGCGCACGTTAAATAACTGCCACGTTAAAGAAAGTGCCCGCTAAGAACCAGGTGCTCAAACTTGACCCGGAGTTCTCCAAAACGACGCCTCTGCTAACCCACTGGGCAGTTTCGATAGGTTAAACCTAACATTAATTTTAACTGGCTGTCGATCATGTTACTAAAACACAGGATTAATGTGCTGGTCTCGCTCCTCGTAACTGGCGTCACTTAGGGGGCGACCACATGTGGCAAGAAGTTGGCCAACACTGTCCGCAATGTGCCATTGCCGACCATGTCGCAACGAGGCAAAAAGGACTCATGAGACACGTACTCGTCGTGTAGTCAAGCTATTGTTGTTGATTCGGCGCGACTGAACTACCGACAACATGTCGTTCAAGGACAGCGTTGCCCAACATGAAGCCGCGGTGGATCTCTGCTGTCTACATGCGTGGCTAGAGCTGGAGCGTCGAGACCGACAACTTATGCAGCACACTTTGCTGGGAACTCCTCTGCAGCCTCCGTTGACGATGCCGCACCCACTGTCGCACGCGGCGCTGGCCGGCAGTGCAGCTGCGATGCACGCCACCATGCCGCCCCCGCACCTGGTCACCAGCCCGGCGCTCGCGTCACCTGTCGGCTCCACCTCGTCTTCGGCTGCCGCAGCGGGAACGCCACCCTGCTCCACGCTGTTCGTGGCCAACTTGGGACAGTTCGTCTCCGAGCAGGAGCTCAAGGACCTCTTCGGAAGGTGCGTACCGCATGCCAATTTGTTGTCTGACAGTCGGCCTGTTTGTTCAAAGGGCTACGGCATGCATGTTACACTTCGCTGCATTCACTTTAACTCGCTGATGAGCTAGCGGTGAATTTCTGCAACGCCACGGTTCGGAAACAGTCAGCTGAGCACAGCCCGTGATGTATTATGCCAGTCATTTTACGCTATGGACGCTGCTATACGTTTAGCACTGATTTAAGAGCAAAGCTGGCCAATGGCTTTAGCCAATAGGTGCAGCCAAAACGCCAACACAAGTAAACAATTTTTACCACAAGGAAATGCCGAAAGGCACGTTCTCTCATCGGCGTATGTGTTATAATGGCTAAAGGAAGCTTGCTCTGTTCAATGGAGGAACTTGATTTACTGTCTTAGGGCTTGCCCAAGTGCCATCGTCGGTCTCCTAAAAAGTCATGTTGCAGTTGTGAGCAGAAGAGCTGCATATTCCAAGTTGAATCTATGTATATTTCAAACCGCTTCAAAAATAGTTACCGTATACTAGTGAAGTCGTTAAAGCGATCATCTCGCAAATTTTAACACCTATGGCGAGGAGGCCGACAACGCATTTTGAAGCTTTGGTCAATGACATAATAAAGATCTTCAGAAACACTCGGGAAACAAAAGAGAGCGTACTTGTTTAAGAGGTGAGTACAGTAAATCTGTGTAAATGCAAAAAAGTATGGGCTCATATATCCACAAATACGAGAAAATACTTTTTCTGAAAGTTGCAAATTGGGTGCCGACAGTTGATTACAAAGCGGCAGGGTAACCGTAATGCCGAGATTGCGCTTGAGGCGCGCATTAGTCTTCGTTCCAAAATGAGAACATCATAGATTCCTTGCTTGTATATATATATATATATATATATATATATATATATATATATATATATATATATATATATATATATATATATATATATATATATATATATATATATATATATATAAAGATCCGAATAGTCTATGACATGTAACCTTTTGAATGTCCGCTCTTGCATGACGGCGAAGGCTCGTTACCGTGCGTGATGCTGCCGCATACCGCAAGCTTCATCATCTTCCGCCTGTATGCCCTAATTTCGGGTTGATTATTTCAAAAGCTACACCTACGAACAGTTGGCAATACAGTTGAGCATACTGGTGACAATGTTGTCTAGAGCGTTTGGACAAAAAAAGGTGTTGGAAAGCTTGGCTTTGAGAAACATGGCAAGCTTGAACAATTCTACTGTGTTAGCAGAGAAAGCCAAATAAAATAAATGACAGCAAGCATGCAGCACCAGTGACGATCGTTTCTTTATCTCGTCGTATTTCGAGAAGCCACTGTATCGCAAAATTAGTGAGATGTGCTTGGCTTACGTGGTTTACGTGGTGTCCTCGTTGATTTGATGTACGGTATAAGTTTCATGCCCCACTCTTCAGGTTGGTATCGTGTACGTGGCGTTATCGTAGGTGTCGTGCACTTCTAAGCACTGTCAGTAACGGAAACGAGGACCTGCTTCGAGTATGTCTGCGAAGAGGTATGATAAGCCAGGGTTCTTTTGCTGTAAGTTCTATCTAGCACAAGTTCAGGTGGAAATAAAAAAATTGCCCGCTTCAGAATTGCGCTTGTGTTGGTTGTTGCATCATGTTTTAGCCTTTTACTTTATGAAAGCGACAAGCTAGAAAGCAGGAAGCTCATAAACCATACAACGAGAAAATCGTAAAGAAGACTCTTCTTTTCGATGCCATTAAGTGATGTTTGAAAATAATGGATACTTGGGGTACACATTCTTTCAGGGTAATTACCGTTAAGCTAGAGCTCATTGCATTAAATGTCAACGCAAAAGCATCCGTCAGACTGTTTAGTAAATATATTACGCTTCTCAATACTGACTCATTAATACACTTGCCAGGTTGTGAGCATGCTATAGAAGCAAAACTCTGGAACAGCAAATATTCTAGTCGAGGTTACAAGGATTGAATGGAGTTAGGCTGGTCATGTCTTACACCAATGTGTAAGCAGCAGTCAGTCAAACCAAGAGAATAGGTTGATGCAGTGAAGGGCGGTAGAAGATTCGGTGAGATCACAATGTCAAGAAATTTGCAGGCATGGGCTTTGCCTAAACACGCCAAAAGTAACCGAAAATATCTGGGATATGCTTTCGTCATGCGCTGTACCTAAGTAGGCTGATGTTGTTTTTGTCGTTGATGACGATAATGACGCCACATGTTTGTATATGCAATTTGTTGTAAATTAGTCGTAAGCATGCCTCGAATGCACTGAGAAATGTTCCGCGTCACCGGCCGAAGGCATCTATGTAGTGCGCTTTTGCAGTTATTATGGCATCGCGCAATGCTTGGGGGTGAGCTTTTTACAACATTGTTTCTATGGCAGCTATGTGTGCAGGGGAGCGTCCTTCTTAGTTCGGAACCACGTTTTTATAACCATCTTTTTTTGCTTGATAAAAACAAACAAATAAAGAAATTGACTGCCTGTGAGGTGCACCCGCACTTGATGTAGCATCTGTCGCGTTTCCCGAAGAAATGTTCTCAAGAAGCCACGATTTTAGACGTGGGGATTTCGTGCTATATACAGATTGTTCAGGGCACCCAAGTGTCTCTGTGCACTTTTGTGACACCTTAAAGATGCTATTTTTTAGTTTTTAGGCGAGATTCGGGCTTAAAATCTTAGTCGTTATAGTTTTACATCGTGTCAGTTTCGCTCCTCCATGTCGTGTCGATGTTGTGCATCGAAAGCGTTGTAGCGGGCTTGAGAAGTTCGGTGCAAAGAAGCTAACAAAAGAACCAAAGGTCGCGTAGGACACTGCGTCAGGGCATGCACGACGATTTAAGAACAAGCACATCGTCTTGTGAGAACGACGTTCGGTTTCTGAATATTTGGATTACACCTTTTGCCAGCTACGACGCTTTCCATACCGTGTTGTGCATTGTGCTGCGACAAAGCACCTGTAACGTCACTGTGCTCTTTACACGCCCTTTCTGACGTTCTTCTCTCCGCTCTTGACTAACTGTAGTGACGCACTCGTCGGACTGCACGTAATGGTCGTGAACTAGCCTACTCTTGGCGCTTGTTGTGACTCACACGTTGTGTATCCTGTGTGCATGCCTGTAGACATTGTGCTAGTACGCATGAGATATCCTTCTCTTGGACGCTTGCTTACAGCTGCTACTTTAGACAGTGTGTGGATAGTGTGGCAGGACATGGCGAACAAATTGCATTGGCTTAGAAGCCTTTACCGATGTATTTACTAACATGGTCATAAGACAGACCGTTACAAGTACTGTCTTGGGAAGTTGGGGAACACAGCAGGTACTTTTAAGGGAAAGGACCAGCTCCGAAACTAATACAAAACTTTGGGAATATTTACGCTTTGAGACGTAAAAACCTGTCGCTCACGTCACTATCACTGTGCAAAACATTCCGCCTTAGTAGTATACCATCCCCCGGACATATATCCCCCAGTGTAGGGTAGCCAACCAGACTATTGACTGGTTAACATCCCTGCCTTCCAGTATTCGTCGCTCTCTCTCTCTCTCTCCCCCCCCCCCCCCCCGGAATCACGCTTCTGCGTAAAGGTACGTTAATCGTTTACTGATATTAAATTCTTCACTTATTCGTGCGGTAAAGACCAATCAATTTGTTCGTTAAAACAGTGACGGGCACTAAAAAGTGCTTTGAAGTCGCTGCCAGGGTCCAGCTTCCGTGTTAGATGTTTTGCAGCTAGCGGGACAAGGATTATGCTAACGTAGATTTCCTAAGGGCGACTGCACTCACGGGGACCATTATTTTCTAATTTCAGTTTCCCGGGTTTTTGCCGCTTGCGTATGCACAATAAAGGTGGCGCTCCCGTAGCTTTTGTCGAATATCAAGTAAGTACTGCATCTGTACACATCTTGGAGAATACGAGTCGTACACATGATCAGAAATCGAGGCTTAAGAGCCTCACCGATAAATGCTCGGGGATCATTGAAATCGAGAACAAGAACCTCGGTTCCGTGTTTGCTTCTCATTGGTCGCGCTGCGCCCGCTTCTTTTGTAGCAGCCTTCTCCCTTGCAACGAACGCCTTTCTCGTTGTGTGCTGCATGCAACCTGCATTTTGCCTGCCTCCTCGCTTGCACTCGCCGCCGCTGCCCAAACGGCCAAACACGGGATCTAGGTTCCGTAAATGTCTCTTTTTGGACACCATCAGGAAACGACGAGGTTTGACTTCCATTTTTTTTGGCTGCGTAAGGAGCCCATCTTGCGCTGTTATTTTGCTTCTTTTCAATTCTGCTCGGCAGTTTACCGTAGATTTTGTTCACCATGCGTAGCCATCACCGCGAGTCAGCAAGCTAAAATATTTTGAGGTTTTAGCCATATTTCACAGCAACAAAGATTTCTGTTTTGTGCACGCGTGTGGGACATATATCGTGCATGATGCCACCACATGAATGCGTTCGAAGAGAAATATACCTCGAACAAGGAATACTCGCGTGATATAATACCAGTAAGACGCAGATTTCTTCTTTACACTGAAGGCGCGATTGCGACCCTAGCAGCGGCTGATGTACTTATAGGTGTTTTCATTTTTGTCCAAAGGTAAGTATGGAAGCCCCAGCTGAGTGCTCGGTGTAAACAAATCACATCAAACTTTATTTGTTTTTCATTTATAAAGATATAAACGGAGGGGGTTGAGAGACAAGCCGCTATGAACGGCTTGATGAGTTCTCCCCCTCCTAACTCAATTTAGGCAGTAGAACCGAGCAAGAAAGCATGAGAATTGTATATAAAAATCAACTAATAAAACACCTATACAAATGACAGAAACAAAAAAATTACTAGAACAAGTATGCACAGCTTAATTACAGCGACAAACATTAGATGTAAACTAGAATCTGTGGTCTAAAATGTTCTTAAGGAAAAAAAAAAAACTAACACAGCATGTATAGCCTAGGAGAGTCGCGGTGAAACGTGGAACGTATAAGACTAATAGAGACGATGGAACTAATCCCCACTGACTGGTGTTTATAACGTTTCCGCAAGATCTGTAATATTTCTGAAAACGTCAAAAGCAGAGCTCTTCATGCTTAGTCGTTCAATATTACATATGGGAAACATACACGAAGAAACAAAGCAGTCCTCGTGTTCATTGCATATACGTCATCGCCAAAGATCGGAATAAATTATTGATGGAACTGTAAGATGCCATAATGCGCTTAAAAAGGTGGTTATACGAAAGGGCAATATTTTTAGTGTAAGTTTAACCAAAAATCTCGGCCCTTCGCAACCTTGAGCTTGAAATATGGGTAAAAGTAAAGAAGGGCAGCAACAAAATTTGAAAGCCAGGCATCTGATACTTTCTAATTACGAAGTGCGCACCGCAGGAACATAATTTCTTTGGACTTACTCATTAATTGCATGATAATTGTTATGCTTTTCATCACACGTAAAATATTATTTAATTCACATGGCTGAAAGAATGCTTGCGAGAGCGTAACGGGAAGTTTTCAGCTTACTTCAGGTCAGTTCATAGCACCAAATTTTGATGTCTTGACATCACGACCATTAGTGAGACCACCCCGCAAAGTGACACAATAACTTCATATGCAGATTAGTTCACAGTTTTCGTGAGATGATAATAGCAAAAAAAAAAAAAAACACCACTATAATGTTTGCCAAACGTAATAGTAGAGAAGTAGGTTGGCTTTCAGCTGTTTTGCACACTATCTTTCTTCGTACGACAACGAAACGCTACTGGTTTAACTGTAGGCAGAGTTAGAGCGAGGAAGAACGCTTTATTATCCACAGCGTTGTCTAGACATTTTCTTTTTCTCTCACAGACGCTCAGTTACAATTAAATCGGCACGTTTTCAGGTTACAATTCTTACTGCTAGAGTTATGCCATTTTTCGACAGCGACGATCAGCTTGATCCCTGCACCAAAGGTACACAATTATATTGCATTCAATGGGTTAGCTAGAAGCGCCATAGCTGCAAATAGAATTTCGGTGCCACATTTTTAGTTTTACTGTTGAGTATACGTACCTTGCGCAGTTCTTTCTTTTTTCATGCATGAAATTTGCTTTTGCACACCTATTGTTTTATACGCTGCTTTTCGTAAATAACGAAAACAATCACAGGAGCCTCGGCAGTAGAAATATTTCTTTGGTGCACCTTATTTTCCTTTGCTGATAATTGTATACGTCTGCCTGGAATACAAGTTAAAAAAGAAAGGGCTCAAACTGAAGGCCTTGATCTATTATGTCCCTGACATGCTTTCTGACACCATAGTTTAAGCACACTGTACAAGTCCCCAATTTAGCGCTATACTATATGTTAAAATTAATGGTTGCTTTAAACGCAGTTTTTTTATAAGTATTCAAATAAGAACCTGAAACATCACGATAAAAAATAAGCATTACCTTGGGTGAAACAACACCAGAGCCATTAAGAAATTTTCTGTCCCAGAGCATATAATGCAAATAGCATGGCGAGCAACGCTGTCTTACTTCACACTTGAACGTTAACATTTATAAACTGCCCATAAAACCGCGATATAGTCACTTGCCAAAGTACCAATATATGTCCATACTATTGCGACAGACCTTCAACGTTGCACAGATTATCAGTTAGCTAAAAATATGAACAGAAGGAGCCAGTGATGAAGCCAGGACGATTATGAGATTTTACTAGAACCACAATGGTGATCAGCGGTGTATAATTAACCTTCCGTCCCCCTGAAGTTCCGCTAAGTTTACCTGAGACATCGTTTGCTCGATTTCAAGTTGACAGCGTTGCTTTAAAAGACGTACGAGCATCTATTTCTATAACCAGTGTGCCTGCTTACGAGCGGGCTTAAAATCCAAGTTGCGGCTTAACTTGAGGCTCTCTCTTTGCTTATTTGCAGGACGTCCGCCTTGCAACACATGCTATGAATGCCTTGCAGGGCTGTGTACTGTTCTCCTCAGATCGAGGTGGAGTCCGCATTGAATTCGCCAAAAACAAGATGGGAGAGGTGAGAATACTTACAAAAGAACACTTGCAGTATAAGATGATGGAACACAAGACGCAAACCATAGTAAAGATGTTCCCGACAGCTTTGTAAATCGGAAAGGCTTGAAAGTAGTTCCACAAACACAGTCAGGCGTAGAGGCGGAGCGCCTGCGAGCGGCAGCGTTCGTTTGACTACATCTGTGCTATGGTCGGCGTCTCTTCGCTCATTCATGACTTCCCGTCCACCTCACATAGGCTCTTCTTCCGAACCCTCCTTCGTTCAAGAGGTTAAGCTAATCCCTTGCGTGACATCAGTTTTATTAGACAAACGCACATTAAACGAGGAACTTAAACAATAACCGCGAAAAGGATGCGATACATTCGACACGCCGCTATGCATTGCACATGACAATACAAACGAAATGCATACAGTGCTACAGACTACAGGCGACACAAGCTAACAGCATGCCCATTCAGTAATCGACATAGGACTGGCAAAAAGAAAACATCGTATTCATGCACATAGACGTCTATTCAGATTGCGGATTTTAAATTCGTAGCGCGATTCCAAGTGTCGATTTTTGGCTTTGTGAGCTTGGCTACATCTAGACGCTGTGCCTCGAATTGTTTGCCACTCGGTATGCTCTGAACGTTTGGCTATCTTGTGCACCCTCCTAGAGCCTTTAGGGATGTTTGCACTAGAATTTCGCAGGATGGAAGGTAAAGGAAAGTGTACAGCGTACAATAATGCTCCAGAGAAGCTACGTCGGCCGCTCAGTAATGAGTGAAATCAAGATGGCAGGCAGCTGTAAACATAGGTGGGTTTTGGTGGCGGGAAACATCGGCTGTCTCTTTGGCTCGTTGCAAGTTGACGCAGAGCAACAGGCTCTGTATGAGATCTGGTAGCCCTCAGACTGAATGCAATGCAGCGCGGAAACGTCGCTTTGTGCCTTGACACGTACGAATAGCAATTAGTGTTGTTATGGTTTTTAGAGGTTGTTAGTCACGCAAGCTTCAATATGTTGGCGACTATGGCGTTTCATTGACGAATCTGCACAAGTGTGCATATATACGTCGGTCAAGGTGCACTGCTCAGTACTTCAAAAGCGGCAGGTCTGCATGACCTGAGCCTAAAAAGGCTCTGTCTTTAAATACATACCTTGCTGGATATTGCGAAAATAGTGACATTTGCTATCGATGTTCGAACGAACAATAATTTTTTTTTGCTTGAAATGTTGAACGCAGGGTGCTTTTTGTAGAGCTCCAGATTATGCGCTTAACGAAAAACGTAGAGGGGCCTTAGCAGTAACTCGACTTCACTCGACTTCACTAAAAGTACGAAATTTTAACTACCTACTGAAGCCATAGCCAAAGAAAACAATTAAGGATCTCCTCAGTACTTTAGGGCTGGTCCTCCGACCGCTACCACGATGACCTAGCTTTGTGATTAGACAACGGCCTGGTTATTGGGTAGGCTTCCAGGTTCTATGCACGTCGTAGTATGAGAAAGGGTGGTGTAGGAAGGTCAACGTATTAAACAGCTTAAAACGAGAGTACGCTGGGCATGTTACTGGGGATTCACGGTACGAAGGAGCGGGCCTACAATAAGACAGACGCAATATGAACACTAGCAACATAGTCATAGCCAGCGTTTCTTGTTGTGGCTTTTGTTGTCCTTGTGCCCATGTATTGTGTCACTGCATTTCTGTACAGTGTACAAAAGAATGTTACCGCTATGTAACGTACGCTGCAATAATATGCACTCTTAGTTACTTATATCATGTGGTAATGCAAGAAACATCGAGTTTGCATTTCAAAGCGTTTGATCTTTGTCCCAAGGCCAAGTAATACCTCATACTTTAACGTCCTTTTTACTCTAGTCGTGTGCCCTGCTTAGTTAATATGCGTGTATTACAGTGTTGCCAGAGAAAAAGGGGTTGACGCAGCAGCCTAACACACTGTTAGTTAATATGAGTACATTACACTGTAGAAAACATGTAACCACATAACAAAGAAAGTCCGAAATTATAATAGTCTATGTGCATAGCGTACGAAGACGTCGACGTGACACCTTTTTCCGAATGTCAGAGAGCCAGTCAGACCTCATTTGAATGGGAGAATGGGAGTAATGAACCTTACATTTCAGTGGAACTGTTACTTCTCAAGTGAGTGAAACGCAAAGTGCTGTCACGCGACCTTAGATGAGTAATCTGCAAAATGAACTCTTTTGCCTTCTCGCAATACAGCCGCAAAAAATTTGTGAGCACTTAAATTTTTTTACTCCAAAACTCGCGCACCTGCAATTTGTTCTTTACTCCAAAGCGACGGAAATATCTGGGCAAAAAAAAAAAAAAAAAGAGATAACGCTGAGGTGCATCACAGGTTGGCGCATGCGAAAAGAAGGACCTTCCGTTCACATACGCTCCAAACACAGTAATTTTTATAACACGCACATTTTAACACCTTGAAGATGACCAGCGTTCTTTACCTTAAGTGATGGTAAAAAGAGCAGTGGCTTGGACTTATTGGTGATTTTTTTTTCCAGGTCTCATGCAGTATCGGTGTTAGCAGACCTCATGATGGCAATGTAGATGTCAGCGCCACGCGCTCGTTATGGATGCTATTCGGTGACGCCTGGTACTGAAGTTATCTCTGGTTCACTCTTGGAATTTTTATTCGGTTGATGCTAACATTACACCTGAATAATTATATACAAACTGTCCAAACACGGGGGAATGTTATCATTATTGAGTATAAAAAGCGCTGGTCGGCATTAAATTGTCAGTCGCCCTTTGCAAGCCCTGCCGTGTATACAGAGGAACTGAGGCAAAATATATGCAGTGCCCAAATGACGCCGACTACACCGCTACAGTTGTCTACATTATTTTCAGTAAATGACAAACTTAATATGCTCGGGCTGTACTTGTATCTTCATGGGAGAGCTACGCTGAATGAGTTAGTAAATGCCGCGATGTTTCAGCGGTTATTGTCTTCTGCCGCGCAGCACGAGGTTGCAGCACGAGGTGGAATCCCGGCTGTGCGGACTGCATAAGGCCGATCCACACGACGGACCAAATTGCTCTTTTGGACCGCGGTCCGCGGATCACGTGATAGGACGTCATCAGTTTGTGCGTACCGCCGTTGGCCCGCGCAAGACCGCGGCCCTCGCGGTCCAACAAATCGCCGAGGCTTGTCCCGCTTCAGTTTTGGCGGCGGACCGCATGCAAACCGCAGCGATTTTGGCGTAGCCAACGAATGTTGTCCGGCAACAGAGTGTCTTCAGCCAAATCCAATCTAGTTTTCGGCTCAGCAAAAGCTGGTCAAGCCAGTCGTTTCATGTACGCCGTTCCCCCTACACGTGCGTGCAGCAGATATATTTTTTAAACACCGTGTCCTCTTGGAGTGACGAGGAGGTTTTTCTAAATTTTGTCCCTCGTTGAGCAGTTCCCGGCTATGTGGGACTGGAGCCGGAATGATAACAATGATAACACTCTGGCCGAGAGTGTAGCTGGTTGGTCTGCTCTGCCGTCTGCTATGGCGGTCCGCCGTGTGGATGTGCTCTGCGCCGGACCGGACCGCGGCGGGCCGTGACGTCGCATCACGTGACCGATCGGCCCGCAGACTTGGTCCGTCGTCTGGATCAGCCTATACCGGCGGGGGCGGAGTGATTAAAACACTCGTGTATTTAGACTCAGCTGTACATTACAAACCCCACAGCTCAAAACCTATCCGAAGCCCCCCCACTTCGGTGTCCCTCGCACTCCAGGTTTGGTACGGTAAACTCGAGCAATTATGAGCGAGTTGATTTGTCTGTAGTGCAATAATTAAGTGTTCGAAATAATGCAGACGCTTCAAGTGCTGAAGCATTGGTGTCCCTTATTTCTTTATAAAACTTACATTGAGACTCGGATTTCAAGCTTGTCACTTATCTAGAATTGCTTTTCTTCTTGTCTTGCCGCAATATACTTCTTAGCCCGGAAATACGTTTTTTTCCTGGAAAGATGCCCACCAGGCTTTCGGTGCACGCAAGTTGTAGCCCTCACGGCAAGAGTATAATGTAAATAGGAGACAGAGTGCAAGCCTATTGCAACCAATACGTTATCAAGTGGCAGAATGAAATTTCCGCTGGGAGTTTCTCCTTGCCTGACTTTAGACTCAAACTTAGAAAATGTGTATCTATAGAAATAATGCCATTCACTGTCAAAGTCATCACGCCGCATCTCTTCTGTGAACTCAAAGCCTTAATGCTGAGCTTCTGGGTGTACGTTTTTCATTGTGCTTTATTGAACACATCTTCGCAGCCAATACTTTGTGTACAGTATTGCTCTGCTTCCACATGGCGAAAACTACAAATAAGACAAAAAATATGGAAGATCAACAAATTATGCCGATAGCACATTAACCGCTTACCAATGAATTTACGGGGGACACGAACGCCACCAATAGAAGCGCTGGCGCTGCCGTCGTTTTTGCGTCGAATGTTGGATCGCGTGACACTGTTTCGCCTTGGTAGCGCTCGTACTGCTTGCAGTGAGCCGTCTTATCACGCAGGTTAGGAGGTATGTTTTAACATGTTTTGTCCAGGAATGCTATCTGCAACATATTAATGAGACACTTACCTTAAAGGCTAGCATAATCTTGCACTATATTATTCTGACCAAAGCTTCTTGAACAATTTTCAGGCTAATCATGTTGTGGCTAAAAGAGTTAAGCTAAAGAGACGGTAGCCGCTTATATCACACAGATATGAAACTGCATGCAATATTAGACGAAAAAAAAAATGCGATAATCTGACTGAACCAAAAGGACAAGACAGGCATGTTAACGTCGTCAGCGAGAAACCGTGCTGAAGAAGACGTTTTGAGCATCGTTGAATAGATTCTCTTTTGTGTTCTAGCATGATAAACGCTGAAACTCGACACGTAGCGATGCCACGCGTCCTACAGGCTGCACATGACAGTTGCTTGACCTCTTTCCTGCATCCAAATGCTTTAGTGCTGAGGGCCAACTTGTATGATTTTATGCGCACATAGGTTTGCTTTAAAGGCGGGCCACCAGGTTTTAACAACAACTCAGGTTCCGTAAAAGCTAGCGTGTTCGTCCGTTTCCGCGGAGTAGTGGCCGCGCGAGCAGTACACACAGCAAGGTTTGACAAAAGGATACAAAAAGAAAAAAAAAACACCGAAAATTCTCATATATCATAGAAAGCAGTTCAATCAAATAGAAAAAGAAATACTCTTACGAACAAATAATAGCTGGAAACCGCCAACTTGCGCTGGAAAACGTAACACCCGGCGCTGCCGAAGTCGACGCGACGCACATGATCCAATTACAAGTCACTCGGCCGCTGGCGGCAGATGGCGCCCCAGTATGTACTCACGCTCAATAGGGCAGCATAACAGAGTAACGAACGATGCTTCTCGTAAAAGAAACTTTTTTGGAAGAGTACACATAGCATCTCGCAAAAAAGTTGGCACTCGAACAAAAACACTGCAGAAAAGACAATTCTGTGAGCTTAGTAATATCATCTTAGGTAAGTTAAGAACTACAAAAAAAAAAGAAAACAAGTTAAGGCTCTTACATAAAACTGCTAATGAAAGACGTGTGATCAAATTCAGGTTTCTCTAGCACACGACGTCACTGACTTACGTGTTCTTGCTCACCAGTCACCGCTTTGCATCTTGACAAACTTGCACTAGCAAGGTTGAGATATCGCGCTCCTTGCTGAAACCTTCGCGGTGACATGTTGATGCCATCCAGGATTCCTCCAAAACTGAATGCCCAGCTTGCATCTTTTCCTGCCTTTCTTGTTGTTTGCTTTTGTGTTATTAAACGTATCAATCCGAAGGCTTCACAGGATGGCAAGAGCCAGTGCAGTCAATAAGCTAAATTTGCTATTGCAAAGAAAACATGCCGTGATTACACATTTCAAAGACACATAATGCAATGAACTTTCAAGAATAACTATAAATGCTATGTATAACTTACTATTAGAAAACACTGGCACATCGAACGAAGTTCTACGTAAAACTGTCATACCGGTTGTTCCTATGGAGAGCATACCTTCGCGCGCTTTGTGAAATTTACAAGACTGGCCAAAAATTTTGACCATTTATCACATATGTGGCTCTTTCATGGTCACCGCATCTCGAAACCAGTCTTTTCCCATTTACCTCACTTTTATTGAACGTGCATGGTCTCACGCAATGGTGTGCTTTGCGTTTTCTTCACAAGAAATAACCTGTGTCATTATTGGGTTAGGCTCATCAAGTCCAAATATTTCTCATGGTCTCATTAGTTAACAGGGCCAAGTAAATCTTCCGTTCGCACCGCAGAAAAGGGTTCTCATGGTTCAAAGTGCTTATTCCAGTTGCTTAGCCAGGCTTATGTGTTGTGAATATCGTAGTGGCTGTTCGAACATGCGACAGTCCAAACTTTCAGATTGGGTGAAATGATCGGGTAAAATAATTGTATGTATGCCTTCGTTCTTAACATTGCAAGATTTCCTGCTTGTTAGAACGAAACCCACATTGTGTAGATATAAATCTTGGAATACTATGCATGTGTTATTCTCGGTCGTACATTATCTTAATGATTGTTTGGATGCTACTGGCCTTCACAGTTTTCGTGTTTCTGTTTGCTCTTCCCACAGGTATCCCGTGAATGATGAACTGCAACAGTCGAGAAAACGCTTCAAGTTTCCTTAGGTGAATCTCGGTGTGTGTTCGAGAGGTGTACACAGCAGGCTGCAGTGCAAGCAACCAAAGGCGAAGGCTTGGACAATATTTTCAGTACATTGCATTAATCGCGTTTCCCGTGGGAGGCGCCACTAGTTTGTGATGAAAAAAAAAAAAGTTATTTAGGCAAGCAATGAGTGTTTAGTGAATATTTTTTTTCTGGTTTTCTTTTGTTTTGTATACTGTCTTATTGTCTTGCTACCCTTTATAGTGCTTCGGCGTATCGGCACAGCGCTGCTTTTATTCGTGTGAGGTGACGATACTGTATTGGTGTGATAGATGAGTATAGTTTAGAAGTCTGTTGTGCGGAGCGCCGACTACCTTTGACGCTTCAAAACGTCTTTATCGGGAGTGTCTCAGTACGCGCTTAGTGTTCATTTCCTCAAGTTTTGTCTTCTGAAAGCTGTCCTTGCTGATACAGTGCATCCCGACGTCTTGTGCTTACATTCACGCGGTTGTGCCATGTGTTGGATCGCGCTTGCGGAAAATTGCGGAAAAGGATATTTGTGAACTCTGCATGATACTCCAAAGTACAGCCAGCTAATACAACTATCGCGAATAGATGTTGAGACCAAAGAGACAGCTGTTTGAACCGAAAAACAGAAAGAAGAAATTGGGTTCACAATGTTGTACTAGTCACAGTGTACAAAGAAAAACTGTAATCACTATATTTATAGCAAGACGATCTTTATCGTGTGTCTTCATTAAGATATATCCTAAATTTAAAGCTTAACTTATTTAATTAATAGTGGGAACTTTTATTGTGCTAGCACTCAAAATAAGATGCGGACTTTTTAAGAATAGTACTGTGAACAGGGAAAGCGTAACATCACAGACATCAAAGCATACTTTGCTTCAGAGATATATTTTTGTGAGCCAGTAACGTTCCCAGTGACCTTCAAATCCAACTGACTTTGTGTATTCTTTGAACTCATTACTAATGCCTTTTCTCTATCAATAATCATTTGCTTTTCATTATTTTTGGGTCGTGCCGATATGTTTATTTTGTTATGTAATTTACAAGTGCTACTTTTTTCATTCATAACCATTGAATATGTTACTGCTTGTTTGGACCATTTTTGCATGATTATTCTGTATTGTATTTTTTGTTACTAAAGCTATTTAATTATAAACATTGATTTTGAGTCTTCCTTGTTTTCAATTCGACATCAATACTTTCAAAACGAATACTTCAGTTACCTGTTTTGGAGTCGGGAGAATTATGGAGTGTATGAGTGAATGTGCTCGCAATCGTCGTCACTTGGGCTCTAAAACGAAATCAAGAACCACTTGAGACCAAGTTGTAAGCGCACGCAAAAATTCAAATTTCAGGAACAAGCCGGTGCACATGCTTCGACACCTATTTGTGGACGATATTCTACCATACTAACAATAAGGGCGAGAACAGTGAGAAGTCGTCGTGACCTCAGAACACTGCGCCACTAAGATAATTTGCCATGACGTCAGATATTACAATGACCTGACGATTGCATTTACGTCAAATCTTGCTCAAGGTGACCTATACGACGCGCACATTTTGAACTGGCACTTTCCACAAAAGATTGACTTCAGAACTATGCCTTAATTGCCATGCGTTCAGCGCTCAAAGAGAACATACTAACAGCCATGGCTTTGTTAGCACATTGTTAACCGTAGCTGAACGCGTGGTATACAAGCTTTTTTAAAGTTGGTCGCACAAAAGCACCCTTGAACTGACGCGTGGCACTTTGAATTGCACCAGTCAAGGATTACTAAAGTTCACTTTAATTGGTGTTTTCAAATCACAGAAAGATTCATGTACTCATACTGCCTCGAAGAAGCTACATAGTGCACGTCACACCTTCCTAAGTTTTGTGGGTTGTGGAAACGCAGATACGTAACGCTATTGTCAGATAAAGGAGTTGTAAGAAGACAACTTGTGCCTCAAGGAGACCAAGGGACCATCTGCATTTTGTATAGACGTGTAGATTCGAAAACTTGACACACATTCTTCACTATGTTATCTTCAGGTATGAAAAAATACGAAACAGGAACCAGGGGTGCCATTTTCTGAAAAAAAAAAAGGTTTTCATTACGTTCTATTATTTTATCATGCCAGACACAAAACCGACGTAAGAGATCCTGTTCGTCCCCAAAGTCTGCGTAAATTTGACATGTGTGTTTCCGCAGGAGCAGTTGTCATTGGTATATAAAAACGTAGGATACCAATACGAAAGTAGAAGCTCCAGCTGAATGCGTTTCGATGCAGGTGAAATCGAAGCGATATGACTAAAGAGATGAAGCGTTTCGCGCGTATTATATTTACATAGTGACGGCTACTACGTCGTTTACAGAGGAAAGCTCGTCACAGAATTTGTGTCGTGGGCTGAAATATTTTCTGAACATCTCATTCGTAGGAATTAATTGGCGCTGACGTGCTCATGCGACACTTCACGAAGAGAGAGGCGGCGTTAGCATATTGATGTAATTACCGGGTACTAAAAAAATTTCTGTACATTTCTGCGGACAGCAGAGTGGCACGTTTGTTTCGGCCGCGGCCCTTGCTTGTTTGCGCGGCCAGCATAGTAACGTTTATTTTCGAAGCATCTATGCATCGCGGGGAAGCTGCTTCTACGGCAAAGCCAATAAACCTTGGAAACAGCAGCACCCTTACTTTATCACTAATTAGTGGTTATCTAACTTGGTTCTTGTGCCGCTGGTACCATTACTTACCCCATCTTCTTCCTTGTGTTATAATTTGTTTGCGTTTTCTTTGAAAACAGTTCCAGCCCTCATCCCGTCCCTCATCTCGTTGTTACATCAAGTCAATTCAGTCTCCACGGCGCACATTTTGGCATTGGGTCGGCATTATTGCCTGAAGCGCTCAGCCTGTAATAAATCCCCGCGTGTATACACGAAGCGGCCTGAACTAGCACTCATCGATAGGGTTGCTCCGAGAGTCCTTCCTGCAGGCGTGTGTTTAGCTTTCAAACGTACTGTTGGGCGACTAAGAGTCTGAGGTGGCAAGCCTTCGTACAACATCGCTTCTCAAGGGATCATACAGCTAGTCTCCATAAGGATAGTTTAAAGCGCCAGTGGTTATTCCGGCAAATATTTAGGCTCTTGCCAGCCATATTTGTTTGAGGGTCCTACAGGACACATAATTCTTCAATCGCACTGCGTCTTCAATACAAATACTGGCAGCGAACTTCTTTCAGCACTTGTACTATGACGCCCATTTACTCTTGCGAAATGTTTTAACAGTGCCGGATTTGAGCTCGTAGTCCGTCATAACCTGTGTAGCCGGTAGCTCAACCCGTTATGCAATGATTATACGGCAGAACAAAAAAAAAAAAAAAAGGAACTGGTCCAAAGAATTCCTATTCAACAGATGAAAAATTTCAAATAGGTCCGTTAGAAGTTCAGCAAAGCGTTGTTTTATTAGCATTAACACTATTTAGATAAAGCTACAGTTATGTTGAACACTAAGGTTTTGTCTTCACGATGATTTATTAAGAAGAAAGGTAACAAGCCTATGTGTGTGTGTACAGCTTCAAACGACAGTCATTATTTCTTGCTTGGTGAACTAACCGAAAAAAAATGATACTGAAGTGCTAGACGGCTGTATGATATCGTAACTAAAGACACGCAATACAAGCTCGGTGATTTGTGTACTAGTGTGAAAAATCGACGTTTGGAGCATAACTCTCCTGTATGTGTGCTCAGGTATATTCATAGGCGAATAATAGAGCATTTGGTTATTCACAAAAGTGCACAATAAAATATGCTCTAAGGAAAATGAAGATCGTTAACACTAAAATAACAGCTGTATTACAAGCATGACACATTGATTTTAGAGCATTTGCAGATTTGTTACTCTGAAAACGTTAAGCGCACGCTTGATTCATGCAATTGTAGGTTACTGTCCTCCTATCGTCTATTGTATAATGGTCAAACACCGTGTTCATTACTCAGGCAACATTTTGGCGAAAGAAACAAAAAAGGAAGTCCGGTATTAATAAACATGGCATCTACGGTGTTTCCCAAAGTCCTTGGCAGGACAATAAGGAAAATATACTGGTAGGGTGATATTAGCTCACTATATAAGCAGTTTTATAAATAGTTCCGATCACTCAGGAGCCAGAATTTGAAAAGTGTGTACGTTTATGTGCGTATTATTGCCGGTCCAGTGTGTAATTTTAGCCCCAAATGTTTCGGGAAATATGGGAGGGATGATCTGCCTCAGGTTTGTTGTTCTGTGGTTTTGGAATAATTCATTCCACAATTACCTAAGACATCACCTTTACGAAAAGACAAATTGACGAGGGAATGAGCACAAGCTTGACACCGAAGGTACGAGACTGCAGGCAGCATGCAACATTAACCTTCAAGGCCCGAATGCCGGTACAAAGCTGTGTGAATAGCTTCTCTACATAACGAGGCCACATATTCTGAAACACTCATTCTGTTTCTCAAAACGGAGAGCAAGCAGCTCAAGTGCTTTGTAGCCATTGATACGTAGAGGTATGTGTCCGCAGCGAATTTTTCGGTCGATGTGAACATATTATTATGCTAGTACGCGAAGCAGCGCACAGCCGGTTTGATGGGACCACACAATCAAAATGTTAACGTAATTGTCTTGTAGCAAAAACAGCAAATTTATCGACCCTCTAGTTGCCCTACTGCCTAAAGTCAGATGATGGTTTTCCTTTCTTAATTCTGCTAGACATTC
The DNA here is from genome assembly GCF_023375885.2 of Dermacentor andersoni. NCBI lineage: Eukaryota > Metazoa > Arthropoda > Arachnida > Ixodida > Ixodidae > Dermacentor > Dermacentor andersoni. The sequence goes on from NC_092818.1 coordinate 177,694,521, forward strand.
TTAGATTTAAACGCTTTAGTTAAGTTCAGCAACGACGGCAGCGGGCGAAGCAAATGTTTCGTGGAAGATACATCAATCTTAATGAATGCAGAAGATTATTGTTCCTTTGATAATTCCATTCGATCGCTATGAATCATTTGCTCAGTGATCAGCTTCAGTGATTACGACCATACTGAGAACACAAAGCCTTTTACCGCAATCACGCTGTTATATACTGTCAAAATATTTGCTCCTCTAAGCTCCGAGTTCTCTCAGCTTAACATGCGACCAAAAAAGAAAAACAGAAAAGAAATTCCGGGCTCGCTTTGCAAAGCGGCAATCCTACGCAGGGGTAATTAGAAAGCTCAATTGACTGGGTCAGATGGGAACCTTTACGCAGTCACAGGAGGAATGGCACGCTCAGAGATTGTGCTTTCTGTAGCCGGTAGTTTCAGCATTTAGGCTCAGGTCAAAACAAGCGTTGTCGAGGCGAAGCTTACTCTGTAGAGAACGTTCCGTCTTTAATCATTAGAAAATTCAGAAGACAATCACTTCACAGTATGGCGTTTGAGTTAAGGGGAGCAAAGATTATCAATCACGCTTTTTACACTTGTTGATCGTAGGTTAGGTTTGTTCACGTTCGTAACTTACGTAATAAAAAAAACGAAAGTAAGTGCATCGGGACGTCTTTAGGTTTGCCCATCAAGCATAATAAGCAACAAATATAAAAGGCACACAAATGCGTCTTTGATCTAAGCACGCGATGCTGAGTAGATGCCGTGCGCAACAACATGAAATCCATGTTATTTTGTGCTTTGCAGCTATTTCTTGCAATCCGAAACCATAACATTGTATTGGGTCAACGTTTTATTTGACACTCACAAAACCAATGTTGAAGAGGTTTTAGGATGAAAGTAAAGATCACCCATAAGCGGTTTCCTTGTCCCATTGTATGTACCTACATACCAAAACAAATACTTTAGTGTCTGACCTACCTTTACACCCGGTCCTACTCATTGTCAGCAACTGTTACCGTCATTTAGCAAATTTTTTTCGCACATAATGTAGTTGTCAAACAAATGAGCAGAAATTCTATATGGAAGCATTTACGCAGAAAACATACAATTAGAGTTCAGTTGACTTGCCAAGGTGCATGAGCTGCTGAATACACACGCTCCCACATTGCATTTTTATTTGCTTATTAGTTGATTGAGTAAATGCATAGAAGCTACACAATGTGCACTTTACAGACTCCACCACGCTAAAGGAACACTGGCCAAGGCAATTTTATATGCATAAATATCATTGTGTTGCTTCTCTGGTAAAGCCTGTGGCAGTCGTACAATCAACTGACGACGTCAAACTTTATTGCTGTATTGTTAGCTTGGGACTATGTTACAGAGGAAAGCATGATATTCCAGATTACTCTTATGACGTAAAAGTTGCGTTTTGTGTTGAACGGAGTGTTGACGCGAATTAAGACAAGTTTAAAAAATATGAGCAAAAATTTCATCATTTACTGTGTTTTGAGACGACCCATATTCACGTTCAAATTTAATCTGCATGGACGTGTCGTGCTTGGTGTCTAGTCTGATGGAGAGGCTGAGCTGTCTAATAATGCAAATATTGATGCAAAGTGAATATCTTGTACAGTATGCAAAAGTCTTGTGAGGAATGGTGTCCTGCTTGTTAACCTTTTACTCGTGCTCCAAGAACACCAATAATACTTTGGCATGTAGAATAAAAAAAATAGAGTAGGATGAACCCTATAGCTTTGATACGTATGTATGCTTAGTTGGTGTTGCCGTTCTTAAAGACAATGACATACTTAACAGCACTGTATTGAGCTGAACACGTCAAGCGTTCAAACGCTAAAGAATGAAACATATCATTAAAAATTGTAGGCTCTTGCACAATTCGTCTTTCTTGTTTAACTAGTATCCCCATGCTGTCGTGTCTGTTTATTCAGGGGTTTTGCCCTATCCCTCCCCTGATCAATGCCTTGAAAGATATATAATACTTGCATTTTTGTAAAAAGCTTCGTGATATAATAGAAACACAAGCTCCTCATTTCGACAGGGGAATGCATGGGCGAAAAAGAAAGCATCAAAAAGTGGTGTTTAAGTCCACATGTTTCGCACCTGTTACAAGGACACTCTTTATAGAGTTTGGATTCTTGTGCTGACAAATAGATATTTTGAAAGTACGAACAAATACGAGTTACTTCCGACATCTCAAGAACACCTAACTGCATGACACTTTAGACTGAAAGAAAGGCACCCACTGCACAGTCGATCCAAGTGTGGAAGCGCTTTGTATAATAAAACAAACTGCACGCGCAACATCAAATGTTATTACGAGTGCCTGTACGTAAGCCACTAGCTCTAAAAGTAATTTGTGTAACAGTGATTAACGACTATGAAGATGACCCAGGCAGTAGACATACGGTGAAAACATCATTATGAACAATAATAAAAAAAGATCCGCTTGCGAAACTTCAAGCTTCTCGCATTCTAGAATGTGCGCCACTGGTTGTCTTTGAGACCTGTAATACGCGAGTAAGGCAACCATGATAACGCTGCGGATGTCCGAGGACCATATGTAGTGGCGTCAAGTCTGCATTGTACAAACCAGACGCGTAGTGTGTAGCATTTAGATTGGACCATTTGCAAGATGCATATTCTGATGCCGTTTGTGCCCTTCCCTTCACCAGGAATGCAAGCTACTGAAGCAACTGTTATCTCCATTTATGGTCCCTGTTTGATTTCTCCTATTTGTTCCCACGCCTTCCAGGAATTCCAGCTAATATTGTAATACGTCTTTCCAGCGCTGAACGTTGGAAAAAGCATTAAATTTGATATGCCTACACCTGTACCCATTTATATGAAGTTCACAAAGCAGGCGAGTCATGGCTCGAAGTAGAATCAGCATTAAAAATGTGCCCAAAGTCCGTAAATGTGGCGCGCGTACAGCGACTTCGGGAGTACAGTTATTAAGGTAATAGCACGTGTAAGACATGACACTTGGCCACATATCCGCGCGAAATATTTAAGGGCTATTTACCTTGAACAAGACAGAGAGGTGGTTACGTGTATTTATTATAATTTAAATGGTACACCTTAACTGCGAGTTCGTTAAAGAGGAAGCGTTAAATCTAGAGTGCGAGCAAAAATATTTCGTACTGAAGAATTTAAATCCGCATAACGTTTTCTTTCCAGACTTTCTTGGTCAAGCACTTGAAGTCTAAGGCAAATTGCAGTTTGTCTTAATAATTGTATTATTAGATTGTAGTTGTACGTAAGGAAAAACAATATCGGAAGTATATAAGGCAGTTAAGTGATAACTTTCCACTATGGTAAGGATAACAAAAAGAATATCATCAGTAGAAAATCCTTCGTGTGTGCTGGGGAGTTGAATGATGAGCACATAGGAAGGCAGGCACACTGTCGGCATAGATAGGGTTATTGGGGACTCCATGCGATCAGTGATACTGTATAAAACAGAAAGTGCTAGCTGGCAAAGCGTTCGACTCTGTTAGCTACCTTAGCTACCTTAGCTAAGCTAGCTGTCAACACCAAATAGCTACAGCTGCGGCCCTAGCGCTTCTCCGATTCGAACCCAACACGAAAGCGTGCATTTACGGTTTCAACCACAGGTCTGAAATTTAATTGAGCCAGTCTCGCCTGCTGTGCCTTCTGAGATACCAAGAGGACCAGACAGCGCCTTAGATTCCCTACGTCGTGTACATCCTGCAAACGTCTTCTTATGTAACGGCAATACGCCCAACAGTTCCGGGAAAGCTGCTTGTCTTGTACAAGCACAAAAGCGCAGCTTCTTGATTGCGATGAGTCGTGGTGAGCTCTGGAAGCGTTTGACTAATGCTAGACATGCCTGAAAGATAGGGCGCAATACTCGTAGCTCTGGGTTCCCTAATCAAGAGTACCAGTGCCAGTTTTCTAACATTCACTCACTCACTCGAAACAAAGAAAGAAAAGTCGGTTCTTCTATCGAGCGAGAAACGTTTCAACGCCTCGCCAAGACCAAGCTCGCATAAAACGTGGAACTCCACATCATAAACAAGAGAGCACCGACGGCATCACTGCAATATACATGTGTCTTAGAATGATGCGTCGTTGTAATAGTAAGTCTTACTTGTGAGTCGCATTTCTTCAATTTTTATGCGTCTTGACTATGGCAATGTTTTCGCCTTATAAGCGCCGCATATGCGACATTAGCAGTGAATTTTTGCAAGCGTGCGCATCATCAGCAATGATTCCGTCCAGCCTGGCTTCCAACTTTTTTGCGTTGAGCCAGTTCAATGCCTCTATGCTGTATTACGTGTTCGTATACGCCCTGTAATGTTTCCTGGTAGAAGTTTGTACCCGTAATCTACTAAGCATATTCTATAAAAATGAAGCAGGAAATATGGGTGAGCCTATTCCTTACAATAAACTATATACTCGTGCATGTTGGTGAATACACGTTTGTCACATATTTAGGTTTATGCAGAACACTAGCGCGATATAGTATCCCTTCTTAAAGCCTGTTTTAAACAATGACTTCGATTGCCTCTGTTTGTTGCTGTAGTTTTGTGGTTGTAAGAACTAGAGTAGTTGTGATGTGAATGCAGATTTTTGAACTGTCCTCACAAAAGGACTGCATACGGCAATGCCTTGGCCTTCTTGTTAGCCCGAGGGAGAAATTAAAAGTTTCTCGGCATCCCCAACAGTTTTGTGTCTGTAGATTAACCTAGCAGAAAAGAGGGCCCCGAAGAGCCCAAATAATTTTACAGGCTGCAACAAACTTTCCTATAGGCTTCAGAATTCTCTGTTTCTTTTGTTTTGACCAAATTCTTTTCAGTTAAAGAGTCGAGGTTGACAAAAATGTTCTACAATGAAATAGCCGAAATTCATTTGCTAGAGTAGTTGTTTCAAGAGCGGTTTTCTGCATCTTCTGTATTTTGTTTTATGAGCTTATTGCTTGCTTTCACATTCCCATTTTGATACCGTGAAACATAAGAAACCTGACGCTCTCGTGCTGTCTTGCTACAAAACTGTGCTTTTAAAGGGATGTGTGTGCTTTATGCTTGAAATGTTGACGTGATTGACATGTAAGAAAAATAAAACAAAACATAACTAAAGGCTTCTGGAGTAATCATTCACGTATCAAACCACGGCTGCATCACTGCAAGACCCAACTTCGGCTACAGACGGACTGAATGAGGGTGCAGGTAAGTCGTTTGCACGCAGTACCCTTTATTGCAGCAGCGAATAGAAATGGCAGTGCATTTGCAAATGTGACATAATTTTCGAAGAGAATTCTTTCCGAGAGTTTGAACTCTCGACTGCAGATGTTTCGGGGGCTGATCAATGTGAAGGTACGCGAAGTGCTTCCTGACCTCTGAAAGTAGTCGTTTAGAATGCTCAATCCGCTTATAACTTGCCATGTTGTGAAAGTTTTCCTGAGATGGGCAACAAGAGGGGGAAAGACTTCGTTTCGATGTAGCCACGGGAAAGTATAAGCGAGCAGCACGCTTGATGTTTCAAACAAGTGCATCAAACCGTAAAACAATTAAAAACATCCTACTTTCAAAGAAATGGTGATGGCCAGTTCACCGTGCCGAGAAGCCCTTCCGAATTTTAAGCAATGGGATGCTGTTATCTTCGTTCCCGACAAATTCTACTGACTGCACTACGCAAAGATCTCCACCTTCGCAAACGACTTGTATGGATTTCATGCCACCCCGATGCCGAGCAACTCCACACCCGGGAGAGCAAGTGGGGGAGTCCAGAACAGCACATGATAAAGCATGCCCCCCTGCTAGCAAGAACGATCGGCTGTCCCACTTTAAAAGCAACTATTGGATCCACCATGCTCTACATCTGAATTGGATAAATCGGCACCAAGTTCAAATCGCTGGCAAATAGGATTCGCATGCTCGTGAACAGGATGGAATCATTAGCATCTCACAGCACATTTAAAAATCGTGGACTGATTGGCCCCCCCTGCTTGCAAACCTTGTGTAAAAGTCCCGGCTCACAATGTGCATTCACTTCCCGGCAAAGTGCGCAGTGTAGCGACGTCTCAACATATAAGAGCGGACCCTAAAGAGACTATATCTACAGTCCCATCGACGCGTTGCCGCGCGTCGCCTTCCTGCGGTCTTCTTGTGTGTGAAACAATTGTACCACACACGGTAGAGCTTTCAGGATAAAAGTCTTTCGCTTCCTCCCCATGCCGATCACAACAACAGATTACGGCAGATGAAAAAAAAAAAGAGCAGGGACCCTTAAGCCCCGACTCTAATGACAGCGTGAAGCTGCTCCACTGCAACATACCCCTTTACATGAACTAGCCACCACACTTAGTAGGCATGCAACCGAACGAATAAAAGAAAGCAGTGCTTAAGATTAGTTTTCACTTGAACCACATTGTGCATTGCTCAGTAAGTGTTGTCACTGTGTGCGCCCGCAAGCGGGCAAATTTATCCAAAGTGGAGTTTCGAATTATCGGTGACGTGTGAAAATGCGCGGTTCTACTGAATGTGATATGAACGAGTCAGCAACAACCCCTCGAAAGATGTAAACCTCAACAACAGAACATGCAGAAGGGGAGTGGGACGGTAATGGATATTTTTTCGGGGGGGGGGGGGGGGGGGTGACTTCAGGTTGAACGAAGCTATAAAGTGGGGCGCATGAAAGGGAATCACACGCTGAAGACTGACTTGCCGCAGTTTAATGCAGCGTAGTTTTGATATGTTAATTTTTTGCGGTGCCTTCCTGCAGAAAGAAACTCATGCTTTAGAACCAAGAAAAATGGTATCAGTGAAAAAAAAAAAAGACATTCATACGTTCGGATTATCCATGTGAACAGCAACAAAATTATCGCATAGGACAATGAAATACAGGAATGGGAAAAATCAAGCGAATTGATGATAAATAAGAGAGAAAGAAAGAGAGAGAGAGAGAGAGAGAGAGAGAGAGAGAGAGAGAGAGAGAGAGAGAGAGAGAGAGAGAGAGAGAGAGAGAGAGAGAGACGAAGAGGGGAAGGCAGGGAGGTTAACTAAGCACGGGCCCGGTTGGCTACCGTATACAGAAGGGGAGGGAAAAAGGGAAGAACACATAAGGAGAGAAAAGAAAAATAATACTCCTTCACAGTCATTCGCAGAGGAATCTCCACTGTCACAAGCGTTCATGTAATCCAGTGTCCTTCAAGAAATGCAGAAGGGCTTTTGTGGCCTTTTGCATGCAAAAACGCATAGGCCATGGTCCAAGGATCCTTTCTTCTGAGAGCGCTCTATCGTCTAGCAGGTCGAGTTTCGCTTGTAAAGTACGTCGTTGAGTGTCAAATTATGGGCAGTGGCACAGAAGGTGCTCTAGAGTCTCATCGCACCCGCACAAATTGCACGCCGCACTGTTGGCCATTTCCATCATGAATGAATAAGAATTTGTAAATGCGACGACCAACCCCATGCGACAGAGTAAATTTGTTTCGCGATGGGAGAGTCCAGGTGGTGTCCCACGTAACTTGAGGGAAACGTTAAAAATATGCAAATGCCACGTAGCTGGAGCGAACCAAGGTAATGTTGTTTGCCGTCGCTTGGAGATACTCAGATAATTTTTTCGTTTGCGCCTAATTAGATAATTACTCTTAATTAATCAATCAATCAGCTTCCTATCTATTAGAAATAGATGAAAAGTGCGAATAAGAAAATTGTAGAGCAACATGAAAAACTCCCGATACAGCTTTTTCTTGCTCCGTACGTGCTACATAACAGTATTTTTCCTAGCGTGAAAGAAGCCCGCCAATCCACGTAAAGTGCCTCGAGCGGCCAGTCGCGCGGCAAACATGCGTGCACTCGCGGGCTTCTTTCACGCTCGGAAAAACACTTTTATGTAGCACGTATTGAGGAACAGAAAGCTGTATCGGGAGTTTTTCATGTTGATCTACAATTTTCTCATTTACACTTTTAATCGAATTATAATATTTTAGAAGTGTATTAATTAATTAAGAATAATGATCAAATTAGGCGGAATTTAGGAAAACAATATAAGCATCTGCAAGCGACGGCAAACAACATTACCTTGGTTCGTTCTAGCTACGTGGAATATGCATATCTTTAATGTTTGGCCCAAGTTATGGGGGGCACCCTGTATAAGGAGAGGTGATAAATGATTTTAGAATTAGCACTCAAGGCAGTTGACGTTAATTAAAAGAAGAGTGGCATATTTTATCACGTTTAACACATGATATTTTTATGGTAATTTCAGACACGACACACGAACTGCGCTCGTGTTGGTCGTCTCCGTTGTCCCGTTCTTAAGCGCCGTTCTTACGCGAAAATTTTGAACCAAAAATTCCAAGTTAGCACACTGTTGAGCTATGTTTAATGAACTGATTCATTTGATGTAGGTTCCAACACATGTGTTGGATGTGCATATTTTCTTTTTTTTTTACGCTCAGTTTTTGCTCACCCTCTCGCACCCACACGCCCGCACCAGTGCGCGACCGTAGAGACTCAGCCACGCAACTGTGGATTGCAGGTTATGTTTTGTCCACGCAATTTCTGGGATCGGTCCACTTTAGCACGAGTTATACTGTACCCGAGATGGGTGCAGTTGGCAAGGTATAGGCAAACCCGGCATTTGAGCAAAACGTCGCCTTTAAAGCGCGCGGAAGCCGAGACGTTACCCGGCCCTGGCCGGCTTGCATGCCGCCACCGTGCTGCCCTCAATCGAGCTGCGACCAAACCAACTTGACCATCAACGCCGCGCTGGCGCGCGAACACTGTTTTGCCCACGGATATGCGCTATAGGCTGGATATCAGTGGTTCTACCTGGCGGCGGTATGAAGGTGGCGAAAAGTCGATCACGACGCCGGCTGCGACATTTTTGTCTGCCACTATTTCCGCGTGATGTCGCAAGTCGAAACTGCGTTCGCCGTTTCCCAGTAAAGACATGAGCGTTTTACAAGAGCCCAGCTATCACGTTTTGGCGCCCGACACGTGCAATTATTCGTGGCAGGTAACGTTTCTGAGGTTGCGGACCATGCAGGAAATCTGGGCCCGTATTCGCAAAAACGTTCTTATACGCTAAAAAAAAAAAAAAAAAAAAATGTTCGTATACGCTACGTTCATGCTAGCCATTAGTGATGTGGGACATATCATTAGCGAAGGCGATGAACCAATGATAAACAGCAGTTACGAACGAAGAGCTTTGTGAATTCGGCCCCTGGTTTGTTCAAATTCAGGGCGCTTGAGTGCATTATCCTCGCGGCACACGAGACGGCCACTGCGGTGTAATTTTGTCTTTTTTCACGCATTATAGTTCACGAGCTAAAAAGAAAAAGAAAAACTTGAGCGTAATTCATACGTATAGAAAAAAATAAATTTCACGTCTTACGACGCATTACATGTAAAACGGTAAACATGGTTGAAATATATAAACGTTTAAGAAAATAAGATATTTATTTTATTTTAACCCATAAAGGTATATACACTAATATAAATAACTAGCGAGGTAACTATAATCAAGAATGCATCAGTTTGACCAGTTTAGGCAGTATTGCGCGCTTTTGAGTAGTCTGCACAACGTTACTGGGGCAGCGTGTATAACGTTAAAATTACCCCGGTAATCCAAATGTCTGGAACAATGAACGGGATGGACATGCGACGGCAGAAAAAGAAAAGACAGAGAAAACAGAATTTGGGATGCCAACAAGTGGGGTACAGTCGAATATACGGTCAGCACAAGAAGGGCAACGCTATAACAAGAAACCAATGATGCGTCACCAAGAAACGAGAAGGGCAAACGAGGTCACCCGATGAAGAGGTCGCAAGGTACTTTTGATGAGTCTATTACCAAAGGGCTCAGCAAGCAATGAGTCATTCACTGTGCAAAGTAGGAACAACTTATCATTAATGTATGATTCCTAGGGCTGTGATTTAAGTGGCATACGGATTAGTACTATACTTTTTTCACCTGATCCGAATCGGTGTACAGAGACTAATCCAAATGATTCATTCGCAAGTTGCAAATCCAACTCGTTAACAAACCAGTTCTTTCTGACCCGTGTGCAGCACTCTAGTCTTCCACCAAAAGACAATAAAAAAGTGTAGGCTAAACCTTGTCAAGCTTCGCGGCCACAGGGGGCGCCTCTGGAAAAAGGTGGCGAAGTCATTTCGGCAGAGCCCGGCGTATACAGAAAAGAACGCAGCTACATGGCGGTCTTTGCGTTACATTTTGTGTTACTTATCAGGATAGCCTTTCGAGGGCTCGCTAGCCCACGGTTATGGCGCAGTCAGCACTGACGTCCACAGAACGCCCGCTGGGAGTAGGGACCTGATTGGTAGCGCCGTCTTTTGTGCGCTGCGAGCCCAAGGCGGCCGCTTGGAATGCCGCCCGTGTGTCTTAGTTGTACCCGGGAGCTGATCAAGTTTTCTTCTACATCACGTGGGGTTGCCGTCTAGCGCTTCAGGCGTTGTTGTCGAGTTTCCTTACACGCTCGGCATTTTCAATGAGGAGACATGATTCAGGCCTTATTTTAGATGCATGAGCTCTTTGAAAGAGTTGCATGGTACATCATTCCTAGTACTGCACACGCACTACAGAATTTACCATATTGACGGAAGAACGTCTACGCGGCTTCATTATGCCATGATTTCTAAAGAAAGTACAGAGCTCGTAAGAATGCTTGTAGTGAGACTGCAAGAATACCTTAAGTTTAAGGAGCCAGAGCATTTGTAGATACACCGGGTGTCTTGAACATGTATAACTTGAAGGCTGATAGTGTTCGATTGGGACCGAATACAAGCGACCGAATTCCCAAAAGCTTTCATTCATAAGTTATCTTTACCACTGGACATCCGCCTTCGATAATAGTATGTCCAACATTACAATTGGTTCGGATATGCTCTTTCGAGCAGTCCTATCTCAAGAACATTTTTGTGAATGCAGGCCCAGTTTATTTATTTCTTTTTTTTAAGACGTGGCTCGCGGAGAGCGCCTGTCTAAATGGCGATGTCCGGTGTATGTTCCGAGCTTATTTGTCCAATGCCTTGGGACATGCTGTAAATAAAAAAAAAAAAGAAACCTACGAGCTTTTAATCAGTCGCCTGCTTCAAAGATACTGCATGATACTTGCGATCAAAAGGGCGTTCCATGTCCACCGCCATGGCAATGAGGGGCGCTGCTTACACTGCCAGGGCTGATCTTATACACAAATACCCAAAGATTTGGACGCAAAGAGTGCCGCCGTAGCTTAATTGGTAAAGCATCACACGTGTAATGCAGGGGATGTAGATCTGGGCTCCCACCTGTGGCATTAACTTTTCGTCCACTTTCATTTCTTTATCCGATTATTTCTAGATTTAAATCAAGCCTAACAATTACCTTCTCCTGTGCTTGCTGTGGCTTCATATTCTGTCACTTGGCATGGTTGTCACTAACAAGAAACTAAGCCCCTTGAATCACCTCATCGTCATCACCCAGAAGCTGGAGTAGCATGTCAGGCGAAAAGCCAGGCCAACATCTCCAGCATATCATTAAAGCTTGTCTGTTTCTCTCTCTATCTCTCTCTCTCGGACGCTCGAAACTTTTGGGTACATTACTGGGCATGTTTTGATCATCATGGCACTTGACCTTCTGTCTTGTTTCTCGTAAAAGAACGATGTGTTGTGAAGCTCTAGCCAACGCCCTAAGTTTCAAAAACTTCGATGAAGTTCAGCTTTCTTTTTATTGTGATTAGCATACTTGGAGAACCTGGCAGACTTTGCGTATGTACCTAACCTCTTTCACGCCACAATTTGAGCCACTGGATACATGCCACTGTGTATGTGCCCATTCTTGGTCGATCCCTCTGATATGGGTACTTGCCACACTCTAGAGAGAGAGAAAGAAAAGTTTATTATACGAAACAGTGTCCCGAGTGAGGCCGGTTATCACCCTAAGGTGGGAAGGCTCCTTAGTCCAGAAACCCTCTGGCTTCGACTGCCCTCTTGGACTCTAAATTAAAAATAAATTCTTTAGTGCTGGGTGTAACCGGACCCATGCCACATGGGTTTCTCAATACCAGCAGTTCGACGCCTTATTTCGGATGCGACGCGCGGACTTCGTGGTGGCGCCGCTAGATGGCACAGCGTATTGACAAGGAAGTGTGACAGTGTACCGGCCGCAGTAGACATCTAATAGAAGACGCGTTTCTCAGTGTTCGCACGCAGCGGTACGCATCTCGGAGGCTATACGCGGACTTTAAAGGACGCTGCTAGGTGGCACAGTGTGCCCAGAGAGAAGCGCTCGGCGGCTGCAGTACATGCCAGATAGATGACGCGTTTCAGCGGCGGGAATACAGTATGCCGCTACATCGCTTTAATGCTAATCGCATTAACTTCAAAATTCATCTTGATATGGGTCTTGCCCAAATTGTGTTGGAATCTTACCGTAACGAATCCCACTTAATGCCCATGATTTACCACGTAAAAGTAATTGCGTCTCTGATTTCTCCTTTTGTTTCAGCATGGTCATTGTAAGTACATTGGACAGACAGACAGACAGAAGAAGCACATTGCTTCTTCTGTCTCGCTGATCGAGAGCCTTGATGCGAGCATGTTTTCAATTTGTTGCTTCATCAACATCCCTGTGCACCTGTATTAAACAGAATTAAAGGAAATACAGAAGTGATGAAACGAACGGGTCTGTTGCTGGTTATTGTTTTTAAACATGGATGCACAGCAGCAAGTCTGCTGCTGTCACTCTGATACGGTCAGCAACGTTGTAAGGGACACGGGGAAAACTGAGAAATCTTTCTCTTTTCATGGACTCCTGTGCTCCCGATAGGTTATAGCTGAGCAGTATTGAGACACACGGGAAGTCTTCTCTTGAATGCGCAATTTGTTTGCTACTGGCACTGCATATACTTCCTAAACAGTGTCAAGTCTGGGCCGCTTACCTTGTAGTTTCTTAATCGCGAACTTGCTTCTTGCAAATCCTTTCCGCAGTCGAACTGCAGCACACATCCACTAGTTAAAGGAAGCCAGTAAGTCCTATTGACGAAACGCAAGGCGGCTCGACGGCTCTCACACGCGGTCATCGTGGGGATAGCCGTGGGTCGTAACAAAAGGGCCATCCGCACGCGCCATCCACTTGCTGATCCTACGCGGGCCGAGTGCTTGGAAGGCAACGTCACGTCCACGGCGTCAGGAAACGTCGCCGCGCAACTCGGCCGAGCGAGCGACTAGCGCGGCGCGCACTGTAGCGTGGGCTAAGTGTCACGTAATTGTGGGCCTTAATCCGATGAAGATCCTTCTTTATTCCGGCTGCTGGCAGCTCTATTGGATTGGCGGCGCCCTTATTTGTAGTCGGCCTGGTGCGTGGCGAGACACTTTCCCTGTTGACGCGCGAGCGCGTGCTCGGACCGACAAATCAGTTTCCGAATTCCCACGGAGGCCCCCCAGGGGTGAAGCGTATGTGTGTCTGTGCGGAGGCGGGGGGGGGGGGTGGGGGGTTCGACGAAAAGGCGTCGAGCGCCACTTCATTGCCGGACCAAGGGCGGTCTTGGGGCAGCGCGCGCCTAATGAACGGGCGGCCCTCCTTGAGTCCAGGCCACGCTGTTTGCTGCTGGCTGTGCCGCCGCTCAATCCGCCGCCGCTGCATCGCAAATTGTCGCGGGCCGTCCCGAGTGGCCCGGCGCGCTAGCCGGCTTCCCTAATTCGCGGGCCTCCGGGCTGCGCAGCCCCCCAAGCACCGACTCCTCCCCCTCGATAACACCCACGCGCACCCTATAAGAGGCATGGGACGCAACGGGTCCGGACACTTTGGTCTGCCTCAGAGTTCCCGGAAGGGCCCACCAAGTCAGGTGAGTGCGTTCGGGGTCCTTCCTGGAGAATTGCGAGCGTTCCTGTCGCGCCGTAGACACGTGCTTGGGAGACAGTGTACGCCATGCTTCTGCCTTCTTCACGGCCATTTGATAACCATTGCGCACGTTTCACCCTCTAATGTGGCATACTTTAGCTAATGGGTTTAGCGCCGTCCAATAATTTGAAAGATAGCAAGGAAAGTGCACATCATGGTTCAGTGCGTCAACTGGCCTACAGCTATATGGCCTCTTGTTCGTGATGAACCGACTGCGTGTGGTTGTCGCCTTTCGAAGCTAACGTTCAAGAAAAAGAGAAAGAGGTAACATACTTATAGTGTCAAGTGTGAAGCTGCTAGAAAGAAAGGAATACAGTAAGTTAATCTTATCGAATCCAGCATTCACTGTTTAGAATTAGGGATCAAAACGTAATACCGACGGGCGCACTAATAGGGTGGGGTGAATATAAATAGTGCCTACATAATGAAAGACCTGTGGTTTCTCAGGGAGAAACTGATACACCGTATTTCAGAAACCGTAACGTTGCCACCATCAATTGGGAAAAAGTGACCAGAGTTTAGAAATGATGTGGCTTCCCAGCACGCATAAGCTACCAATTTTTACGGGTTTATTGATTTAGATTTGCTATAACATGTCAATTTAGGCTGTGGCTCCTTCGTTAAGTCAGAAAAACCTACCACAACAGCGGTAAACTCCATTCCACAGGCTATATTTCGCACAGAAGTCGTGCAAAAGAGCAGCTTCTGTCGGGCAGACAAACCAAAATAATTCCTGTAGCTTCGGTTTCGGACTTTATGTGACCAATGTCCTTAATTAACATCGGAATAATTAAGTATCACTTCACTTTTTTCAGCGCTGCTGTATAACTACTGGAAGGTCTCAACGCTTAGATGAACTGCTCCTACTTTTTATAAAGATGTGTCATGGCGATAGTCATATGAATGCCGGTGCGTAAAAGCCCTCTGACAAAGCGTTACTCACCATCGGTTCACGGACACTCAGAATATGTACATCAGAAAGTTCTAACCTAAGAAGTCAACTGACGCGAACGGATGAAATATGCATGAGAGTGTGTGCACAGTCTGCCTATTACGTTTGATCCCTGCCTCAAATCATTTTTGTGTCTAGGCCTACAGGCAATGTTTGCGCGCTTGCCTTTGCACTACTCGCAGCAAGGTTACGGCGACCACTTTCAGTGATTATTCGGTGCCGCGCATACAAAGCACCTTTCCGACTAAGCTATAGACCACCTCTTCCTTCCATTAACGCTAATGTTAGAAGCACGCGCTTCTGCAGCATGCGTGGGTGACATATAACGGATAGGACTGCCTTTCTTTTCGGTCGCTTCCATATAAGAGGAAGTGGCTAACAGGGAAGCCTTTTATCGGATGCCGAGTCTATCGTCTTCATGATCTGTAAGCGAAACAATTACACAAATACGAAAAAGAAGAGACGATCACAGATGATCTATCGTCTTTCGTCCTGTGACCTTTTTTTTCGATTTTAACTGAGCACCCAAGTGTTCAAATAGTTCTCGCCACTTAGTAACTGGTGGCTAGGTTCTTCCGACTTTTATTAGTGTTTCCTATTCTAGAACTCAAACTTGCAATTTCACAGGCATTCTTCTATTACCCCAATTGAATTCGTACCTGTGTAAACAGTGGCGAACGTCAGCATTATTCAGAATATCTGGATGTCCGGAGGCAGTGGGACGTCTGACAGAGAAAGGGTGACTGCTAGACGGCTCCTTAAAGTAGCCGCGTTGGTAGAAGAGGTGCCTGCTCGAAGGAATAGGAGACTCATGACTTAGTTCTTCTCAATGACCCTCGAGGTTTCAATGAGATTTGACAGGACTTCGAGTAACTGCGTGTCCGCACGTCTCCCAGAACCCTCGGAAATCACCAGAGGCAAAAGCCTGGCCTTTGTTTCACTCAGAAAGTTTTTCAAAGAGAGTACATACAGATGTCCATCAGGTTGGTGTTATTGTGGACGATGTGCTTTACCTCGTATCAGAAAAGCTTCTGGTGGGATGGAATCCCGCCTAATCTAATCAAATGAAGCGTTGAAACGCCTGTATTGTAATTGTTTTAGAAGGCAGTGACGGCAGAACTTATTGCTGCAGCCGATTCTTGAATTTACAGCGCCCATTAACGCTATGTGTCAGTGAGGAAATACCACAGCAAGGAAATATCAGCAGCCTGGTGTTCCACAGTTGTTGAGCCATTGAAAATTTCCCCTGAGATCGGACAAATCCGCACGAGCACAACAAAGGATTTGTGAAATTACTTTTGCCACAGGAGTCCAATCTCGCATTTAGTGCCGTTATTGTGCCTGGGTTTAATTAAATGGGTTGCCCATCGTGGTCTACACTTCCCATTCTCCATTTCCTCTCGTTTTCGCTCCTTCAAAGTGATGGGCACGGCGCCTACCTAGGGAGATTTTGCTAACCTAACTTTATGTCTTTCATGTTTGGCGACGATGCTTTTAAAAAAAAATATCACAGTAAAAGTAATAACTTAGCGTTGGGTAAGTCACCCTTCTATCTACTAGCGTTAATTCCGAGATCTTGTCATTGTGAGATGGCAATAATGCCAAATTATCTGTGGCACAGTCTTAGTAATATGCGATAGCAGTGACACATAGCGCACACGCCCCGGGACGTCATTCCTGGCGTAAGGCTCATCCCCCGATATGGCTTGAGTCTTCATCATGCCTGGTTGCCTTGCCAGTTCGAGCACATTATCCACTGTTAACTTTCTGCGACAGTGTTAGACAATTGAAGCTTGTAATACGTGCTATCGGATTTTCCACCAGTACAGCATTTCCTAACGCGCCACGCAGTGTTCGGTACTCCTAATCGCTGTCGAATTCTTCCTTATCTGCACTCAAGAAACTCAATGTTGTCATTGGAAAGGCGATCGAAGTAGCCTTGACCCTACCACCCATGGCATCAACGGAGAAACTCCTCAAGCTCGGCGTCCATAATACGTGGGAAGAGTTTGTTGGGGCTCATAAAATCAGCCAACTATAGAGCGGCTCAAGCTCATTCCCATCGGACGTGAAGTTTTGCGCTACCTCAACTACAGGGAACGCTACATTGCAGACACAGACCAGAAAGCAAGAATCCCACCTGCAGTCCGGGATTGTATCAGCGTTGCAAGTATACACCGCGCAATATGCATCCAACTTACCATTAGAAGCGTCGGCAAAGCAGAATCCGCGCACTCAGCAAGAAATACGGGAGAGGCCCTGATACAAAGTACACCGATGCTGCCCGGTATATTAAACGACACGCCTTTGCTCTAAGCGTCACGGATCAAGGCAAAGAACTTGCAGCTGTCACCATCCGAGCAAGAGCCCAGAGACTGTAGAGAAAAGTGCAATCGCTCTGGCAAAAGCAACCTGCCCTGAAGTAGCAGTAAGCCTAACAGACTCCCAATACTATCAAGACTCCCTCGCAACTATCAAAAAGGACGTATATCAGGAACCGCGCTCAAAATACTTAGAAATCACATCGCACGCGCCCCGCTCCCAGACACCCACATCAACTGGGTTCCAGGCCATCAGGGCATGACAGGAAATGAGGCGGCACGCGCCGCTGCCCGCGAGCATACCAGCCGGGCTTTCCTGCAGTCCCACACTAGGCCGGCCACCAACGTTGATGACATCGCCCTAAAGTACTCGGAGCTTCTGCAACACCACCGACCCAGCAGAAGAACGTACGCTTCACTACACAAGAATCTGAGCAAAGATGAAGAAGTCATCATGCGCCGCCTACAGACAAACACCTACGTAGACGGAATAATCATACTACGCAGTAAGACTATATCCTACGCAGTACTCGTACACATGCCCCCCATTGCGACGTCCCAGACACCCTGCAACACATGGTCCAGGATTGCCCACTGCGTAACACATCCGCAGACCCTACCTCACAAGCTTCACAAGACGACTCCAAAGAAGGCCGCCCCATAGAAGCACAAGAAGAGCGCCCCAACTCACCGCAGATACATACGACAACTGAAACGTGGGAGGCCAAGCTTTCCTCTGATGATCTGGCCGACCAACGCAGTTTCGTCGCCCGGGCCAAGGAGGCAGCCCAAGCCAGAGGGTTCTTGGAATAAGGAATACTCCTACCTAGGGTGAACCGGGTTCTTACTCGGATTACCGTTTAGTTCTTTCTCTCTCTCTCTCTCTCCCCGCTGACGGATCCAGAGGAGATGGTACCTTTACTGATTGGCTCAGAGAAAGAGAGGAAGAGAGAGAAAGAGAGAGAGAGAAAGAGAGAGAGAGAGAAAGAGAGAGAGAGAAAGAGAGAGAGAGAGAGAGAGATGCAGAGAAGAAGGAGATGGCGAAACTAATCAGAAACGGGTTGTAAAGGAGATTCCTTTTCGATAGAAGACATATTTGCTTTCCCGCAAGTCCAGGCTTTTCCAACGCTCATCAGGCGGCAGATAAAAATAGGACGGAGAACATTGTAAGACAGCTTTTTAGAGGCAATCGGGCAATCTTCCTATCCGAATATCACCTTTCTGTGTTCCTAGGGCCTGCTGATTGTACAATATAGTGCTCGATGTTTGCGAACGCTTTCGTTTTGCGTTTTTAGTTTGCACTTGCATGACTTTGCGTTTGCCACTTTTTTCTTATCGCTTGTTTTAAGGAAGGCCTAATCTTTGCTATGAACCACTTCAACCGTTCATAGCGCTTTGCGTTCACATTCCTACATATTTTTTATGTGGTTAGACGTTCTATTTTGTTTTTGTGCAATCTGAAATGAAATGGAGACGCAGGAATCAAACGTCTCTATTCGCTCCACCTGATTACCCATTTATGCATGTTGTAGCAGGTACCACGGGCGCACGATGGGGCAGACGTCAACGAACAATGCGTCTGGAATGCATTGCTCCTTCGAGAGAAGAATAGATCAAGCAAACTTCTTACTTGACCGGGTAGTTTAGTATCTACAGTGAGCGTGCCACATGTGTTTACGTAAGATAACTTACATAACAGAAAACGCAGTTGTGTAGGCACTTGACCACTAGGTGTGTATGCTGAAATAATTAACTGAATTCGGTATTCGCAATCAGAGATGTCACATAGTGGCTGCAGTGGGAATT
This sequence comes from Dermacentor andersoni, assembly GCF_023375885.2. Lineage (NCBI taxonomy): Eukaryota > Metazoa > Arthropoda > Arachnida > Ixodida > Ixodidae > Dermacentor > Dermacentor andersoni. Next base: position 177,713,486 of record NC_092818.1, read on the forward strand.
CAGTGACCTTTGTGTGCGGGATAGTTTTCAGTGGTCTTCGTTCTTGTGCAGTGAGACCAAAAGCACATCCACGTGATCCACCATGCAGTCGTGGAGAGCCTTCCTAGTGCTGGGCACGCTCTTGTTGCTGGCAGTGATGACCAACATGGCGTGCGCCGCCTACCGCAAGCCGCCTTTCAACGGCAGCATCTTTGGAAAGCGGTCCAGAGGTCAGCTGCCCAACTTTCTTTCCCGTTGTTCGCTCTGGCGATGGGGCATACCGTGCAGCAGAATGTCAGAGCGGTCACTTCTTATAACACTGTAGAACTGATACTTGTCTGGAATTCAGGGCTAGTTGTAAGACAGGGGAAAAACAATTGCGTAAGTTGGCTGATTAGTGTCTATGACTGACCTTTAGCATGGCTTCTTGTGCTCATGTGGACATCCACATATTTCACTCTGCTTTCATATCGCCTTTACTCAGAGCTGGATATACACCAGCGAAGCCTCTTAAGGCACGGTACTAAAGCATCTTTGGTTGTTTGTAGGATTGATAGAGCGAGCAGCAGGTTAACCAGAGAAAGACGTGTAGCATGTGTTTTCAGTCAAAGATGTGCAGATGCACATGACAAAACCCATGTCCTTATTAGCAGGCGAGGCATACAAAAGGCCCCAAGTAACAAAACAAGTTGTGCGAACGCTACACAGAGGCAACATGGAGCTTCATAATGAAGTCCTGGATTACGATTACCGTAGCTCTCGCATTACTACCGCGTATGCGAGGTCTGCTGCTCTGGTGTCTTCGTAGAGCAAGGAAAATCTGTGTATTTCACCACGCGCAACAGTCACATGGGAGACGCCATTTCAAGCAAACAGAGCCAAATTATTTCCAATGCATGAACTTTCTTACTGCGGCCGCAGTATTGTCGGTACTCACTGCAGTTACGGCACCCCTACACATCTAACAGTCAACTAACAAAAAAAAAATCAATGATAATTGTACAGTTTATGGTTAGAAAATTGGAGCATGCAAAGCGTGAAGCTGATATCCAGTGGTCAACTGGGGTGATATTCCGGTGCCATCACTTTCAGAGTTACTTTCCCTTTCTTTATCTCTACTTTGTTATCACTATACCTCCCCCTCCCCTCTCTCCCCAGCGTAGGGTAGCAAACCGGATATTCCCCTCTGGTTAACCTCCCTGCCTTTCCCCTTTCTTCTGTCTCTCTCTCTTCCCTTTCGCGAGCTAAGCTCCAACCGCGTTCGGCGTCTACAGGCCGGATCGTTCGGGAACAGTTCCAACAGTGCTAAGACAGCGTGTCAAGAACGCCGGCATACCTAGACGCCGACGAGTCCGACGCTAGTCTCGTGAAGTTTCGTGAAAGTGAAAGTGCCCCTGAAAGGCATCACTCGAAAATACCGCTCCTGGAGTAACCGAACTGGTTTTTGTTATATTTTGATGCGAAAACATCAAATGGTTTATTGAGCAAGAAAGCTGGCGTCTGTAGCAGCGAAAGGGCACCTACATTGCCATTGGCTGTGATTCCGTGTCACGTGCGCGGCTCGACGGAGCAGAGTGGGCGAAAGGGTACAGCTGCTGCCCCGCTGGCGCGCCAGGTGTGGCGTGAGGGGAGAGGGAATCGCCGCGACCCCACGTTACCCTTGCTCTCGCAAGCCTGTGTTATCCGCGCGTTCCTTGCCCGCGCAAGCTTTCACCTGCGTTCTAACTTCGCCTCAGTAATTGCTTTAAGGAAATCAATGCATAGAAAGACAGAATAAATTCGAAAGGAGAAACTTTGGCGGTAGTGAGTTTCGAACCTACGACCCCACGTTCAGAAACCGAGTGTCTTACCTGCTGGGCTAAGCCTGCGGTGGCCAAGCGTCTCAACGCGCTCGCTTGCCCGTGAGGAGTTCGTAACTAGAAGGACTCCTCAGCGGAGTTCAATTGGACATTAATGCTTTCGCATTCAGAACTCATAAAAAGTGCTTAGGTGTCCTCGGATTTTTCGGCTAAGATTCGACAGTAGCCGTCGTTAACATGGCAAACGCTCCCCATATTTAATATCTAATAAAGGAGAAAGAAGAAGACGAATACGCAAATTAAAAGGAAACGCAGCCTAAGGCGGCAGAGGCTTACATGAAGTGATAAAATTAGGAAACTGGTAGGTACGGGATGAAATCGGCGTATGGAAGACAAAGGATGACGAAGGATTGATTAAAGCCTCCGTCTTGAAGCAAGCCTAAATTTAATGACATAGAAAATAATGGTGATCACAAGATAAACATTCAGTGCTACCGAGACATTATGGTGGCAGGTATAACCATGGTCCTTAGCAAGCGCAAAGCCTTTGCTGAGCAGCCGCTTCCAACATTGCTGAGGCCCACCAAAATCCACATGTTGGTCGGCCTATTGCGCGTTTAAAAAAATTTCAAGATCCTACAATATACCTTCTGCACTTAGAAAATAATTCAAGCCATGGTTTATAAGGCATACCACTTTCTAGATCAGACGCATCACATGTGTGTTTTCGCACTTGAAAGGAGAGCCAAAGAAATATCATTTCATAAGCAACCACATTAGGCTTATGTCCGTCGAAATATGCTTGCGACTTTTTTTAGTTGCAGCCCATACAGCACTTCAATTATTCTGAAGATTGAAAATGCTTCGCAAAGTGGTACTAAAACACGAAAGGCCTAAAACATGGCGTCGGGAGTAGGACACTCCTGCATGGCAAACTTGCTTCACCAAGCCGACCTTTAGTTATGGATGGTTTCTTGGGCAGGCAGAGCCCGAGCGTGCACAATCTTATTCTGAGACCTACTGTAAGGATAATGGTGACCAATTTCCGATTCGTCCAGGGCCCCTCAAGTTTTCCTGCCATGTAAACGAGCGTGACCCTTGCCTCTTCTATTTATTTAAAGGCTAGTAGTGCGTCACGGAATCATCATCATCATCATCAGCCTGGATACGCCCACTGCAGGGCAAAGGTCTCTCCCATACTTCTCCAACAACCCCGGTCATGTGCTAATTGTAGCCATGTTGTCCCTGCAAACTTCTTAATCTCCTCCACCCACCTAACTTTCTGCCGCCTTCTGCTACGCTCCTCTTCTCTTGGAATCTAGTCCGTAACCCTTAATGACCATCGGTTATCTGCCCTCCTCATTACATGTCCTGCCCATGCCCATTTCTTTTTCTTTATTTCAACTAAGATGTCATTAATTCGCGTTTGTTACCTCACCCAATCTACTCTTTTCTCATCCCTTAACGTTATACCCATCATTATTCTTTCCATAGCTCGTTGCGTCGTCCTCAATTTAAGTAGAACCCTTTTCGTAAGCCTCCAGGTTTCTGCACCGTAGGCGAGTACTAGTAAGACACAGCTATTATACACTTTTCTCTTGAGGAACAATGGCAACCTGCTGTTCATGATCTGAGAATACCTGCCAAACGCACCCCAGCCCATTCTTATTCTTCTCGTTATTTCCGTCTCATGATCCGGATCCGCCGTCACTACCTGCCCTAAGTAGATGTATTCCCTTACCACTTCCAGTGCCTCGCTACCTATTGTAAATTGCTGTTCTCTTCCGAGGCTGTTAAACATTACTTTAGTTTTCTGCAGATTAATTTTTAGACCCACTCTTCTGCTTTGCCTCTCCAGATCAGTGAGCATGCATTGCAATTGGTCCCCTGAGTTACTAAGCAAGGTAATATCATCAGCGAATCGCAAGTTACTAAGGTATTCTCCATTAACTTTTATCCCCAATTCTCCCCAATCCAGGTCTCTGAATACCTCCTGTAAACACTCTGTGAATAGCATTGGAGAGATCGATCTCCCGGCCTCACGCCTTTCTTTATTGGGATTTTGTTGCTTTCTATATGGAGGACTACGGTGGCTGTGGAGCCGCTATAGATATATTTCAGTATATTTACATACGGCTCCTCTACACCCTGATTCCGTAATGCCTCCATAACTGCTGAGGTTTCGACAGAATCAAACGCTTTCTCGTAATCAATGAAAGCTATATATAAGGGTTGGTTATATTCCGCACATTTCTCTATCACCTGATTGATAGTGTAAATATGGTCTATTGTTGAGTAGCCTTTACGGAATCCTGCTTGGTCCTTTGCTTGACAGAAGTCTAAGGTGTTCCTGATTCTATTCGCGTTTACCTTAGTAAATAGTTTCACCGAATGCAGTGCAGGAAACGCGCGAATATCAAAGCGGTTACGTGGCTGTCACGCCGGAAGATATGCCTTCTCTTACAGGCTCACCGGTACGGTTTTCCGCCATTGTGGCCATTTCTTAAGCGAGAACTAAAATATTATTACAAACAACCATCACCATAGAGCTTATTTTTCATTCGTTAGAATAATCGGATGACTTCGCACATTTACAATAAGTATCGCCAGGTAGCTGTGTTATATAGCCCATTAACAATGTATGTGGTGGTCAAGAGAGCTTTTTTTGTGTGTCGTCCACCCAGGGGATCTGAACAACGCGGAGATAAAGTACGCTATGTGTGAGGCAGTCTGGGACACTTGTACGCAATGGTTCCCGCTTCCTCAGGACGGAACCCAGTAGGACGATCTTTGTCTCAACATCCAGGTGAGTACAGAAATAAAGTTTTTGCTATAACTTCTGCATTTTGCTTTCCGCAATGTCTCTTGAGCAATTTAATTTAACGAATACGCAAGAAAATCAACAACTTCAGTGCTTTCTGAAAGAATACGCGCACTAAATAATCAAAGAAAGAAATTATGCAGCACATGGGAGATCGCATCATGCGAAACTTTGCCGTGCAATGCGGCTTCACGGCAATAAGGTGTACATTGCGGTGAAGAAAAATTAATCTGTATAGAAAGAGCAAAAAGAAGGCTTTTCTCGCATTGTGGTGCTTCGAATGCAAGGCGCCCATAATATGAGTATTTAGCCCCTTTTACTCCTCCCTCTTCACGCATCCGACTTCGCCAACTCTCTTTAATAAATTTGTCCTACTTCTCTTGGTGTTGTAACTTGTTGCCACTCGCTTTTTCAGCATTCCGATACAAAGTGCATGGTGAAGCCACACGCCGTAGCGAGAGCTGTGATTGCTGCGCACACAGAATGAAATTGTATCTGAAGCCTCGTATTGCGCTTATAGCTTTGTGGAGTTGTTCACGTAGAATATCCAAGTTTCGTTACCCATTCTTCTCCCCAGAAGACGTGGGGAGAACCGCATTTGCGCAATTTTGCATATTCGTTATTGGAGGTGCGGTTTCGTGGTGTAGATGTGGGAGTTGGAGATAGTTATGTTCTAGTAAATACTGCACGTGCATGGATTGACCGATATTAATGTTTGCCTGAGGTTGTCTATGTATTAGACATAAGCTTTCTTTTTGTTGTTGTTTTCGGCGAAGGTAGTCTTATCAGCTTCACAACCCTATACTCCGGTTCAGACAACAGGTGGATCGCTGTGGAGGTTAGAGAGAGCTTTTTTAATGGCTGCGTCTGCACTTAGAAATAGTTCGATGTTCTTCATAGCAATTGTGCGAAACTGTACTTTATATGTTTAGTTTATATGTTTATATGTTTAGTTTATATGTTTATATGTTTATGTGTTTATATGTTTATATGTTTATATGCTTAGTTTATATGTTTACATTATATGTTTAGTTTATATGTTTACTTATACGTTTAGTCTTTAGAAACAAACTGGGGTATACGGTTATCTAATGCGTTGTTTTAGATCAATTTGCTTTTCATTGCGTTTCTTTTCGGGTTCTTACAGCGAAGCTGTTTATGCGGACCCTGTGCCGTCGTTGTCGGACTTCGCTAAAAGAGGCCACGGGACCTAGCGGGAGAGGAAAAGAAGAGCTCAACAGGGGGAAAGGGGTCGGCGGGACCCTTTTCCCCCTTTGAGAATGCTTTCTATACTCGAATCTTACACGGTTGTTCCACGGTGCATTTTCGGCGATCGATCCTGATCGGCATCGAATTTATCGACGATTGATTCCACCCTGCCGCGAAAGAAACATATGTTATGCTGGTGGTTTGCGACCAACGAACAGTGCCCAGCGAGTGAAACGCGATACTAGGAGCGCGTGACAATCGACGTGGCTGCTGACATTTCTTGTTGGCGCAAGAAGTGCCGGCAGCCACGTCAATCGCCAAAACGATTGCAGCGCCCGCATCTCCAGTGGTGGGCCGCGCGCCAAATATACAGAGCTTTGGATTAGTGGCTCCTCACATTCCATCCCAGCGACAACTGTGGGAAGACCACGAGTAGTGTTTACCCCTGAGGAAGAAGCTGCCTACCGCGCACGTCAGCGAGAGTTGGCTCGTGAACGATCTCGTCATCGTAGGGCCGACCCCGAGCTGCGCGCCAGAGATATATGCCGAGTTTAAACAGCAGCGCCGGGACGCCGATACCGAAGTTCGCGCCCGAGACCCAGAGACACATCGGCAGTGCCGGAAGGTGAAAGAATGGTGAAACAAAAGATTTACAATATAGATTGCTTGCGAAGTTTGACTTACATGGTATAATACTCGCTGTAACTAACTGAGGGTCGCTGTTCGACCATCTTGACGGACTGGAAGGGACGGTGATGTTTTTTTATTGGCAACCCATCGCGGAAGCTTCACGGAAGCTTCACGAGCCTCAGCTTTTGGCGTGAAGCGAGGTAAGGACGGAACGCGAGCAGTGATACATTTTCGTCACCGAACTTCTTGCGTAGCTTCCATAGCATTGCACCTGATGTCTGAAACGGAGTATAGCATAATTCGCAGTTTGTTTGGGGCCTGAAGCGCACGGAAAGGAACGGATTGCAATCACCACGAAGCGCACCATTGCATGAGTCGATTCAGGGATATAAGAAAACGAGGATTCACACTCTAAGAATTTTTACACCCTTCAGGGTGTTGCTCTGACCCATGGCTAACACTCCTACCTTTAGGGATATAAATTTTTTATTGCGTACGACAGCGAGCTTTTACTACACGTGCGATGAGAAAAATTGAAGTTGAATGTTGTGCAATAATTCCGTACACCTTGGGTGCAGAGAAATACCGGATAAGAGAATTTGACAGCGAGAGCTTTGAAGGTTTATGTAATGCACTTTTACTGTTGTCTATCACAGCTATTACCACTTTTACTTGCCACAATATGTCGGCAAACAAGAAAACTTCATTGGTCCTCACCAACGATTCGATCTTGCTCCTTAAATCTGAGGGTGCTACCCCTATAACGAGCAAACACCCTTTATACACCCATGAAGGCGCAAAACATTTTAGAGTGCACGGAAGCGGGGTGAGCTTGGAGAAGAAACTGTTGCGAAATGAGACGACCCGAGGTGCAGAGTGTGCAGGTGCAGTTCATTGACGAGAGAACAGCCTGACACGCTATTGTTAACCAGGGATATGCGATAGAAACTGCGCACATGGATAAATAGTGGCCAGCATGGTACGTAAAATGAAGTGCGCGGGGCGTTTATACAATATGTGTGCGCCGGGCTCGAAATTGAAACCCAAGAGTCCGCACTAGAAATTTGTTTATTAGTCATTGCATACGCTTCCCAGCACTACCGTTATCAGCATTGAGAGCCTACTTTCAAAAATTGCTTGGTGCACTACAGAGGTTCGTAAGAGCTACTGCCAGCCTCTCACAGCAGTAAGCAAGTCAATAGTGAACGCGACCGCTCACTTCTCACGGAAGAACCATTTTGCGAATTTGACTCCTGATGTCTTAGTCAGACGGCAAAACAGCCATTTTAGCCGCCGTAGGTCCACATGGTTGGGTTTATCCCCAAGATTACAAACGCCCTTGGAAAACTGCGTTGGCGGCCGCTAGAACCGCGCAAATAATGTCGATTTGTTGAAGAGGACAAATTAGTCGCTTCTAGGGATCTCAGTGTCTGTAAATACTAATGTCAGTTTTATGCTGACGAAGGAAACAAAATCTACAGTAGCATAAAAATTCGTTTTGTGGGAAACAACAAGAAAAACAAAACAAAAGAAGAAAAAACATTTTTCCCGTCTATTTCTCGGTGAAACAAGAAAATACAGATATTTGACATGTTTTGCTCTGACTTTCGTAGTAAATTATTGCGTGCACATCGTCTATATATAAAAAGAGCAAGGGAAAAGTTTCAGCGTTATTCCATTGTAAAAACCACTCACTCCTTCAAAAGGAAAGATTGAATGGGTTCACGCCAGATTACTTATAAAAGATGAAATTTCAAATTATAGTAATACCAAAACCAGGGACGAGAACCAGTAAGCGAACTAAACATTCAGGGATTTCTGGTATGAACCAGTATTCTGGTAATGAAAACCATTAATAATTGGTTACGTGTTGGTTTCGAACTGACTTACTGGTCGAGGAAGACTGGGGGCATACTGGTTTTGGGAGGCACCTAGTTGTCTTAAAAAGCAGTAAACTAGTAAGGGGTAGAACTTGTTTTGACATGTAAACTGGCTTTTGAAACACAATTATTTGCTTGTAATTATATTCACTTACTGATGCTGGCTACTGGCTTACAGGCTAAAACCAGTGAGCGTTTACTGTTTAAAGGTTATACAGTAACGAGTAGCCAGAAAGATTACAGAAAACTGTACTTATCTTCGTGATGAGTACTGGTTGCGGTGAAATAAAAATTTATGACAATGCGACATTTTAGGTATCTTTAGTGCACATGACAAGCGGAGAAATAATCTCGTTTGGCAACCGTTTAAGTGCTTTTAATAATAGCAGATGCTTTATTTGAGACAGAGAACATCTCGAAAAATTAGGAATAAAGAATATCTAACAGTAATCTTAGTATTTCGTATATTTGCAATAAAAGTAGGTACCGCAAGTCTGAAATTTGCACTTGGAATGCCTAAAACACGAAAATAAAATATACTTGTTTCCAGCTTACGCGAAAATTTTACATTGATATGGGTGTATTGCAAAAGTTGCGAAAGTTCAAAGGATTTAAGGACTTTGTATGATATTTCGACGTTGTTCACTTTCAACGCTATAAGTGATGTTGTTAATAGTATTGTGATATCAATTTTCATTGCTGAAAAAGAAAGCTAACGACTTGATGCTTGAAATCCTTAAAATTTTATTTTCCTGGCACTTTTAAACAACTATATAGACCCGAGTAAACCATCCACTTCCAGTAGTCGACAGAATCAAACAACTCTTTTTAGATGCAACATATTTGATCAGTGAAGACCGAACAATACCATTTATATTTTATGACGTGCATTTTACAAAGGAAGCTAAGAACTGCAATTTGGAGAGTTCACAATTGTGCATTTTCTTAGACCCGCTTAGATTGCTCTAGGGCGCTATAACGTAAAGCTATCCCAAACTTTTCTATTCCAATTCTGCAACCACCCTTCAACGATTGGTCAAAAAATTTTTGGGCCACCCCACTTCACCCGTCTGTCACGCGACGTCGCGAAAAGCGTAAGAACGCCTCACCTGATATGTTGTATGCACACTGATTATGCATGATTAGAGCGAACAAAAGAAAAATAATTCTTTGTGATTCGACGCCTTTTTTTGCCATTCACCTTTGGTATTGGTCAAACGTTTTCGGGCTGCACCCACTTCGCCTGTCTGTCACGTGACGTCACATAACCGCGATAACTCACCGCACCAAAGGGACGTGTACGCGTTAAAAACGCATTAGTATGACGAACAAAAGTTAATTTTTTCTGAATAGCCGGAGACTGCCCCGTTCTGAAAGCAATAAAAGATGGCTGACCGCTGATAGCTCTGGTACTGGCTACTCGGAGCTGTTGGAGAGCATGGATTTACTTGCGAGTAATAAAATGGTTTGCGCGGCTCTATAACGCTATCGATCCGTTTGGGCACGTGTACGACATCGCTCTGCCAACTTTTGTTTTGCTGAGGACCCATTTTGGCGGAAATTTAACCATTCCGTTGCACGGCACCGTGATTTTGCACCAGCCACCGCAAGCTAAGTAAGGGGAAGCGGACCAATGAAATACGCCGGCACAATGCTCTTTATCCGGTTATCTACTTTCACTCTGCCTTCCTCGGACCTCTCGAAACCCTCACCCCTTGAGCGTACTCCTCGCCTCTTTTCAGCCAACTCGATAAGGAAAGCTGCGCAATGTAGGCAATGCTATTTGCTCTGAAAGCAAAAACAGTGACATCCTATAAAAGAGGAGCGTGTTTGATTGGGCTTTTCAAGCAACGCTGCAAGCTACCGCCCGATACTTGTGTCAGCGTTTACTTAAATTTGACAGGAGGAGATTGGAATAAAAACACAATGGAATTGTTTTACGTTATAGGGCTCCTGGTTTCCGTGTTCAGCTTCAATCTCTTGCCGATATAACTTTTGTTTCATATTACAAAATATGTGTAATCGATCAGAACGTCTCACGTTAAACCTTTCCTAGATTACCTTGGCAACATCTCAAGCACAGAGACAATAGCATTTTTGTCATATAGCAAAGTAAGCTGTACATATATACTTTAGCGGGATACCTAGAAGGAACTGGTTATAAAGCAGTCACCCTAGGCGGTAAATAGTCAAACAATATTTTTTTGAAATTTACGTACTATTAAGTGTCGCATTGCGAAGTTTGTGCATAAATTGTAGCTTTTTTATGCAGTACGAATCTGGAATAATGTATAAGACCACTAAAAGGGTCGCATTTCTCACATTTCCGCTCAAACAGCAATTTTTTTTATAGCTGTCGAACCAGGCCTCCCGACCCCTCCTCCACACCAGTTCCCAAAAACTTCCATGTAAGGTACTGTATATCCCAGAGGAACCTGTCTGCATCGCATACCATGAGCAACATCTGCAGTAGGAATTATGCACAATATGCAAGGAAAACACTCGACCACGTCATTCCACGCCCTTTTGGTCTATCTTTCATTTTTAGGATTACCCTTTTGTGTTTACTTCTTCAGGCTCTTGGGAAAGTTTTCCTACCCGAGAGCCTCACTTCGCCGCATTAATGCATTATCTCTCGAAGACTTCCTGGTAGTCATCAACGATACACCACCTACAACCGTAGAAAGCTTGTCGTGAATGTGATGAACGCTAAACAAACACGAATGTCGGGCCATCGCGATGGCGTTGGAGGAAGTAAAGCAGAAAGACGATGCACTAAGGTATTTCCTAAGCATCAGCAGGAGGGTAAAGGAAAATAAGCAAACGTTAGACAGAAAACCTGCGCTACAAGCGTCATGTAAGCCTGATTGCACCTCTTTGATCTCAGCCGGTTGGTGCTAATTGCGATGCCATAAATGCATCGAAATAGGCACTCAGCTGGTCGTCTGGTGGATAGCCATGTCTGAGAGTGACTGCAAGAAGCCTGACGCTCGCGTGTTAGATGTCGTGGTTGCCACGGGAGAGCTAAAAAACAAAAACACAAGTACACAAGCAGAACGTTACTATTTTTTTCTGAACTTCTCGAGTTGAGTGTATAAAGGCAAGAGTAGCCGAAAGCTGGAGAACAAGAAAGGTACTTGAACGGAAACCAAGGACCGCGCAGTAAGCGATGTAACGAAAGATGGCGGCTGTAACATAAAATAACGGCAGTAGGGGTGCGCGAATATCTGATACATCCGAATAACTAATAGAACAGTATACCATTGAATTCGGTTTTCGAATCGAATAGTCAATATTCGTAAATGCGAATATTTTTGGAACACTGTTCGAATGTTTCAAAATGTCAAATGTGCCCGAATAAACATAAAATTGGAGCAAAAGTACGTAAAATTTCACCCCGCGGGCATACTATTTATATAGACATAAAATATGAGAACTTGCGCCGAGGAGCATGCTACGTCACTTAGATAATCATACTTCAAAGGCTTAAAGGAACGATTCGCACTCTCTGAAGAACCCTGTGCATGCGAAGGAACTATTTATTTGCCACTAATACTCTATTTAGGCTGTTAATAAACGGCGCTTTATAACGTATTATGCGAAGACAAAAACTTGAAAGAATAACAATACTAGGATGTGATCACGATTTCATATTAATTGAGTTAACGGCTATTCATTATTCGAAATCTATTAGAAAAGTATCGATATTCGATTCGATTTGATTCGCTTCTGGCACTATTCGATTCGTATTCGATCCGGTCTCCAAAATCACTATTCGCCTCCAGACGACACTATAAAGAACAAATGCGATAGGCGATGTTCTACTTCAGAAATAAAAAATGCAGTTGGTTACTTTATGTAACTGGTCCCCCAAGTAACCCACACTAGAGCCATAGAATGGGCGTGAAAGGAAAGAAAACTGTGGTGTCTCGAGGTAGCACTTAGGCCAGGAATCTTCCCGGCACATTGATGAGTACGTCCGGTAGCATACGATTGAAGAAAAAAGGGCTTATTTTACATTATTAGCACTGGCTGCAGATATGAAGGTTCACTCTATGAAAGAGCATATTAAATGTCTGAGTTCTCATCAGGACACGTCAGCACACCCCTCCTGCGCCAAATGTTTCGGTTTTAATCCCGTCAACTTTCCTAGGTGACTAAGCTAGGGAATTTGCTTACTGTATCTCGGCCAATCACAATCGTCGAAACGGTCACAACATCCCTCTCAGAATGTCGCACTGTTCCGCCTCCTATGTTGCACCTTCGCCCTCGCATATGGCTCAAGCGCGTAGTAATTTGGGAATTTTAGGTCGACGCTGTTTCCCACGGTAGCCTTCGCCGTTGGCCCCTTTCATCAATTAGTTCAGCTTGTCAGGGTCAGGTTCAGGTAGAGGGATCTTCGCGGTAGTTTGAACCTCGAAGTGAGCTTTGTTTGTGCGTCACAGTCTAATTTGGATCACGGCGTCGTCTGGGCGCGCACTGATGAAAGGACTGCCTCATGGAAAACGTCTGAGGAATGCTCATCGCCGTGTTGAGACGTAACAAAACGCATTCGACGGCTAGAGCTGATTGCATGGAATGATGAGATGAGACTTTTTCAGGCATAGTGGGAATCACTGTGCAGCGAAAATGAAGCAGAAGTCATAACTCTAAACTGTGTTAAGGAGAATGACCTTCAGAGAATTATTTACGGGGTGCTTTTTAGGCTATAAAGTTTTAAAATATCGCCTTGTTGCAGGTAGCATAACTCTAATTGTTGAACTGGATACTCAAAGAGGCGCACATTACCTGCATAATCTAGATTATAATCAACTACAAAAAAGAATGCTACAGAAATTCTGCGAATTGTCTACGAATAACGCGTAAGCATTCTTTGGCGCCCATGTTACTTCGATTTTCGCTATACTTGCTTTGCCTAGCTTATGCATGTATACCCATCGCTTTCCCACTGAAAATGAATGTTTACACATTAGTAGACGACTCTCAGAATTTCTGTAGCATTTCTGTTGCTTATCTTGTCTATCCTGCTTAGACCATATCATAGCATTGCGAGCACTATTACATTCCATACAATCATAAGATTACAATCTGCTTTCATTGCTGCGTCCTGCACAATTTGTTTTTCGAAATCAGACAACCTACATTTATTTTGTGGAGGCTCGGAGACTGCTTCTCCTTCGCTTTGAATGTCTCTCTGTTTCTGTGTAGCCGCAGCTGCTGGTTCTTCATCTCCATCAGCTTCTTTTTTCTTTTTCTCTGCTGATTCGAGTACGCAGTATTTCCTTTTAGAGTGTAGCTCTTTGGGCACCCATTCCTGTAGCGAGCGTCAGCGTCCCTCGTAACCGAGCGAACGCGGAGCGCAGCGAGAAATGAAAGACGGCGATAGCGAAGAGAGCGCTAGGAGGAAAGCGGAGAAGGTCGCAACAGAACAATGAGGCGGAAAGCGGAGGAGGAGGGTATCGCGAAAACGTGAGAAGAAAAGCGTAGTGCGGCGCAAGATGGGCTCTGCGGTGACGATGGCTACGAGATGGTGCCAGAGTAACGCATGTCGTCTGTTCACCTATGGCATAACTTGTATCATATATTGAAACGAAGCGCTGCATGAGCGGAGGTCTGTCTGTGGCGGCTGCTGCGAATCGCGCCTACGCGTCACTCACGCAATGGCTCTCGCGGTCTCCCAATTAGCGAGGCAGTCGCGCCAGACTTCGCTCCGTTTGCAACGTGCCACACGAGATAGATTGTCTGCGAAAGCCAATATATCGCGAAATGAAAACATGTAAAGAGCTGCGCTGAAATTTCGCATTAGGGGGGTATCGTAATGGTCGGCTTATTTTTTATTTTACGTCTTTTTAATGTTGCGACGTGAGCGCGGTGACGTCACCAAATTTTTAAGGCTATGAATAATCTGCTATTACAATGTTGTCACATCTGCTAATCAACTATTCGATCATTTTTTTTTATTGACAAGTCTGCACAGCGCAAAAGACGAGGATAGAAGAACCAACGCAACACAGGCGCTGACTTCAACTAAGCTTCATTTGCGAAACCGCCAGAACTATATACTTTAGACATAATTAAAAAGTGACAAAAACATTTGTAGGATGTCACACATCTCTAGAAGCCCTATCATATCACAGCCAGATACTTGATTTTGTTTTTAGTGAGGGCAACAAAAGGCATGGTGATGCAAAAGTCATCCAGCCGCTGTAACTTGCCAGCCTCTATGATTTCCCGAGTAAGCTGTTCTCGGTGTTTGAAGATTATGAGGCTGACAAGATACAGCACCTGGGGGACCTTTGCATCAGCATGCTATCAATTGCCCTAACCAAACACGAAATCAAGTATGTGGTTGTGATGCTATAGGGGTTTATGAGATGTGTGACATCATACAAACGTTTTTATCAATTTTGCTCATGCCTAAAGTATATAGTTCTGGCAGTTTCACAAATAGAGCTTAGTTGAAGTCAGCGATTCTGCTGTGTCCTATCTTCTGTCCTCGTCTTTCGCGCTGTGCAGACATGTCGATATTGAATCACCAACTCGTCCAAGCTTTCACTTTATCAAATAATTTTTTTACGCTCCGAAATTTTAAAGCAGGCTTCTTGGCACGCACACCAGTATTGCTAGAACGCAAAGTTTCAAGGGGCATGACGAGCATGGTTATCTCTTTTCGCTTTTATTTTTTTTTTTCATTTTACGCTCCTTCTTTATCGATAACAAAACTAGGGATAATCTACGTTTAGACTAGTGCAATGATTAAATGTCTTAACTTCGGCAATGATGTGTTTACATTGCAGATAAATGGTGTGACATTTTCGCATTACGGACACATTTTGCCGGGGTACTCGCTAAAGAATTCTTACGTATTAAAATTACGAATGAAGTTCTTAAATAATTACTCTACGTCACCTAATGCAATTTTACGAATTGTAGGTGGTGAGCTTGCAAGGCATATAGGCATCGGTTTCGAGATATGCGCCTTAGCACTTTGTGCCATACATTGTTGTTCCACTTAACTGTTTAACAAAACAGCGTTTTATGCATTGAAGCGCGAAAACAACTGGAACGCGCATGTACTTCATCGCACACTTTGAGAATAGCTACCGCGAAACTGGTTTCCTCCTGACAATTCGTTCCAGGTTTACGCGCCTTCCCAACTCACCCTGCTACAATTCATCAACCGCAATATATGCCGTAACATAATCTGTCAAAAATGCATTAGATGATTTTGTAATTAGTCGATTATGCATTTCAATTTATCATTCCGCCTATTTGAGCAATCCAGCACAAGTACTATAATTACGATGTCTGCAACAGGCAATAAAAAGAAAAAAAAAATGTTGTCTTCGAAGCAACAAAACAAAAAAGAAAAAGACCTGGTATACTGCCTACGACGGACACCAGAGATGAACTCCTGGGCAAATAAGGATGACTAGGGAAGCGAGTCTATAACAGATATTGCTGGAATCACTAAGCCTTTCACTGTCGGAAAATTCCCCCGTAGTCCGATATATTTACAATGCATCTCAAGCCATAGTAGCATAGCTGTCACAGAAGCTAAACTGGCTGCTGCGGCACATACTTTAGCCGTGCTGACTCCTGTTGTAGTCTTGCAAACGGATTCGAAGCGTTTCCTTTGAGACCTGTGATACAATTGTGACTGCCGACGTGGTTTGACGAACGTGCGATTCGTCTCTATTGTACAGCACTGAATATTTGCTTTGCTTGTCTGTGAACCTAAACATTGATCGCGCAGTTGACAAGCTCTGGCACAGTTTACACACCCTTACTTCCTGCAAGGAAAATGATATTTGACTGCACGCAATGTCGAACAATGGAAGCTTCCGCAGAGCAATATCTCGCTGAATGCGCCCAAGACTATAGCAGTGAGAGATCCTTCAAAGAAGTCTCAGTGCTTTACTAGACAGCAAGTCTTTTCTCTAGGCAGAGAATGCTTGAACACTGGTCGCGCCCTAGGAAACAGGGATTGACTTTCGAAAGCTATACCGGATTTTCTCGTGGACAGGCGACTTTATCAATTCTGTGTGAACTGTGATATCTGTGTTCCTATGGCTTCTTTATGTGTGTTCTTGTACATTTATTGCCGTTTTCTTTCTTTCTATTCTTTTTTTCTTGATCCATGGATTTGTTATGACAGGGTTTTCTTTCTCCCTAGTGCTTTATTTTTTTTTAAATGTTCGACTAAGCTTTGCGACAGCCAACCCTTTCTGCTGCCAACATTTTCAATTTTTTATAGCTAATAAAGATTGGAGTGTGCGTTTCCTTTTTAAATGCAAAAAAAAAAATGTCATTTTGGTACCCTCAGGCATTTCGCGTGTGTTTTCAATAGGAAAATCTAACTTGATCCGGGGATACCGATTCCTTCTGCAGTTTTCATCTCATAATTTCTTTTTCGCGTCTCTTGTTTGATGTATTACAAAGCCAAGATGCGCTGCTTGAGTGAAACAGGCTTGCTGTATGCCACAATTGTCTTGGCTCTTTACAGAAGGACGCGTTTCTTGACACAGGAGCAGACGAAGCCAATATCTCCATCCAGAACAGAAGAAACCTCCGACAATCTGACATAAAGGATCCGCAGCCACCACTACACAATGTACACAATGTGCATCTGGTCACCTGCGGATGTAGAGTAGAATGGAATAAACACATGATTTCTTCAAACGGCTTCACGGTACTTAGCTGTCCTTAATTTGAAGCACGGCTCAACCTCCAGCCAGCATTTCTTATGGTAGCCAAACGAGAGACTGGCCCTCCTCCGAATTCTGGTCGTAAAAGAAAAAAAAAAAGAAAGGTGAAGTGACATAGAACAAGTCGCTACAAAAATCTAGAGAGTGCCGAATGAATCTCTGGAAATCTGAAAGACGCCAGTAAAAACAAGACCCACTCTTCCTTCGGGACCTACTCTAGGGTCTGTTGGTTGTTGGATCGATATTGCATTGGACGCCACCAGTATAAATGTTTAATACTGGTAGCATTTGGAGATGCATTATTCTGCTGAATCCTGTAGGTGTAATGAAGTTTTGAGCGTCAGACTACACTGCCACCTTGTGCTTATTGGAGTCAAGACACAACTCCCTCTTCTAAATTTTGAGTGGAACAGCAACTGAGCTGTCGACTCAGTTGCTGTGTTTGGACCGCGTAGTTAGAGTTTATTTTGTTGCAAATAAAAACAAAATGGCAGTTCCTCCCAAGTGGGGAAGCAGTGAGTGCGACAGCAAGGTTAAGCGCTACGCTTGAACTTCTCGGACTGTGTTCTAACTATACACGGGTCCGTCTAACGTGGACGCGGCATGCCCAGGTGCACCAAAATTTCTGGCACCCTTGAAAGCTTCAACACGCCGTGTAGGGCCTGTCATGACATCGCACGGGTGCCACTACGGTGCCCGTAAGGAGCCGCGCCATTAAAATTACATTACTTTCAAGTTTGAGCTCCGACATTGTTTTGCCCTTTTAATATTATCCTAAACATTTTTAGACTATCTATAGTCTAAAAAGATTTAGGATAAAGGACATGCACTGTGAATGTAATGGTTCATGAAATTTGTTTATGGGACGCCGTTTTCGAAATTCTGAGGAATCATTTAGCCAGAAACCTAAGACCTGGTATGTGCTACTTTAGCGACAGAACAGTGCAGCAGAAAGTTCGGCAGCATGTTACACTACTGTAACACGTGATGGCGAAAGCTTGCTGCACACTTGGTAACGCGCCATTTTGCATCGTCGCGTTGCTGCTTTCGCAGTTCGGCTTCTTCGGCTCATTTTCGATGCTTAGCTGCGGCTTCGCGCGTTCGTATAGCGAGGTCAGACTCGCGCCATCGACGTTTCTCTTCGACTTTACGTTGCACTCTCTTAGCAGTGGATTGAAACGCATGCTGTTCTATGTGTTGTATGGGGAATTTCAATGAATGTATGCACTGTTCGCTTCCCTTTGCTGAACGCTTGTAGCCTCAACTTTACGAAGGTAGGAGCTGTGCATTTTTCACTTGCTTAGGAGTGGATGAGGCGTTGCTGACGATGATAGATTTTGTACCATTGGACCGGACGACGCGTCTTTTCTTAATATTATAATTTATAACTTCCCAAATATTATGATTAGATGACAAGTGTCAATGAGAAAATGGTAGAGCGACATGAACAATTCCTGATACGGCTTTCTGCTGCTAAATACATGCTATATAAAAGTGTCTTTCCGAGCGTGAAAGAATCCCGAAAATGCACGCAAAATTGCCGCGCGACTGGCCGCTCGAGGCACTTTGCGTGTATTCGCGGGATTCTTGCACGCTCGCAAAAACACTTTTATGTAGCACATATTGAGCAGCAGAAAGCCGTATCGGGAACTTTTCATGCAGCTGTATGATTTTCTCATTGACACTTTTCATCAAATTATAATATTTGAGAACTTGATTAATTATTAAGACTAATTATGTAATTAGACGGAATGAAAGAATAGTTTGAGTATCCCGAAGTGACGGCAAAAAACATTATCTTTGTTCTCTCCAGTTACGTGGCATTTGCAAATTTTTAAATTCTGGCTAAACCTAGCTATTTAGTTAGGTAACGCCGGCGGTGACCACGACGCCAAAAATTCACTTGGAGTGTCACATAATTGCCATCGCAATAAACAAGAACCCAGCAAATGAAAATAGTTTGGCACAACTTAACGAAATTACCTATACTCTCCTGAACAAATTGATATGAACCAGGTTTTCGGCGATAATCTTGTTCTGCCTCTGTGAATGTAAATTGAAATTCAGGACTGCAGTCCAAACTTGGCATAGCAAAATAGCCGTTGCACTCACCAATTTCAATTTGTGTGCTTAATAACGGAGAAATTAGTTTTTTTTCCGCTGCACTGTGACCCATGTACTTTTGCTCTCGGATAAACATGGGTATGTCACGCACTTATTTTCCTTGAATCTTGCATTTCAATAATTTAGGATGGGTAGAAGGTAAGAGGCCAACCGATGACGAACCGATGAAGAGGCCAACGATGACAAAACGGCAGATATACATCTTCTACGTCTCTCTTTCTGGTAAGAGTATTAGTTAATTTGCAGTCGCCGTACGTGATAAGACATGATAAGTCGCACACGCTAGACAAAACCAACGGCTCTTTAATGCGTAACGTCTGGTAACACACAGCTGCTTATTCAAGCAGCAGTCTCAACAGCGAGCATGCTTCATGCGATCGATACATCGGTTACAGGTCGAGGTTATATCTAAAGATGAATGAAACAATTTAAGAAAAAAGCCCGGTGAAGGTGGTCACATAAATGTTATATAAATATTATTGTTAGTTGCGACAATGCTAACAAATTTCAGGCCTCTCAAAGGAATACTGACTCATTTTCGTAGTTATATAAACTTTACGCCACGCTTCTCACATGCAAAAGAATGAGGCAAAATTACCGAGGTTGGGAAACAGTTTAAGATATGTTAATGGGGCCAAGGCATTTGCAAATTTTTAAATTCTGGCTAAACCTAGCTATTTAGTTAGGTAACGCCGGCGGTGACCACGACGCCAAAAATTCACTTGGAGTGCGTTCCATAATATATGCGTTCCATAACGGCGAATGTGTTTTAGTAAGGTCCACCGCAATACACAGCTGTATTGCGGTGAGATTATTTAGCTTCTGAAAATAAATATAACACCCGCGAACAGAGGCCGCAGGAAAGCACCTAAAATTGTACCAAACCTGGAAGCTCAGGATTTCCAGGGCACTCGAGGGGCAGTGGGCGGATCAAAGCAAGAACCAAGACTATCCTAGGGGACTTGGCGAGCCCCCAATTCATGGACCAGTCCGGGTTCTAGCTTTGATGTTCCCGTCGCCCCTTTGGTATCCCAGAGGCGCCGGAAAAGTATACTAATGCCACGTAGTTTACGCTCCGTATTTTTGCAAAATCTCAGTTCACTTCACCGCAATATTTTTGTTTGCTTCATTGCACTACACGGGTATATTGCGCTGGAACTTACTAAAGCAAATCCGTTTTTATGGAGCGCATATAAGAACCATTTATTTTAATTTGATACTAAAGTAGGACCCAAGACACCGCCGTGGCGTAACCAACATTTTTTGTGACGTCATGACAGATCAAAATTTGCTGTCGTCGTGCAGCAGTAACGCTAAGTGTTGCTCATACAAAGTAGATAAGAGTACTGCGTGCATGTCTTCTGGCTGTGCTCGCACATGGCAGCCCCATTGATCGCAACAACAAAGCGAGCCAATGTATCATGACGTCATGACGCGTTCACTTCCTTGGTATTGACTGAAACTGGTTCGATGAAGCGAGTGTTACAATAAACTAGATATAGCTTTCTGACACTTGCCTGTATGCATGCTAGAGATCTGAAGGTGTGGATAATTATTTAAGGTAATAAATAAATAAATAAATAAATAAATAAAAAAATAAAAAAATAAATAAATAACAAGTAAGAAATATCATATCAGTACTCCTTTAAACGCAGCAGAGAAGTTCACGAGCAGGCCAACTCTTATGGCAGGTGGTCTAGAACTCGATCAATATTTCTGAAATTTAGTTTTCTAGTTTACTTGCAAAAAAAAAAAAAGTGATTCACTTTGGTCATTAGCGAGGTTGTGCAAATAATACAAAAAACAATAAAGCATCCAGTATACCAGGTTACAGATGCTCAATTTCAAGGGTATCGATAACGTACTGATAATTTTGCCGCTCGCTAAGTACACGGAATCCTGCAATGAATTGCTAAGGTGTCATTGAAATCGTTAAGTGTCACATTTGTTTCATGAGCAAAGGGACTTGAATTATTTTTTGGCTTCCACAAAATGGAAAATGTCCTAGCAGATGCTCCTGATGTACATACTAGTATGCGCAGTGCTGTACCGAGTGCACTCTAGGGCTGCACTATCAAGTGCGTCACTGTAGCTAAGATTGCTCGGGCTCGCTTTTGCGAGCTGTCCTAACGGTTCCAGCATTTAACTAATGAAGCGTGTCACGGATAGATGGATGGATGCTATGAGCGTCCCCTTTGAAACGGGGCGGTGGGTTCCGCCACCAAGCTCTTGCTATTATCCTGCCTAATGTCCTATACCTAGGTTAAAAAAGAAAAAAAAAGAAAGAGAAAGAAACACTATGAACTCCCACAACCAAATTTTTGATCCCCTATTGCGAACTTTGCTTTTGTTCTTCTCCGTTTTTTGTCGTTTCCCTACTTTTATTACACCAATCCTCCAATCGCCTCTTACTAATGCCTATTGCGGACATGTTTACTTTCCCACTGCTCTCGCTGAACCCAAGGGTTTCAAGGAGGCCAGTGGTGCCTAAATCGACCGCTGGTCACGGAGAGGACGGAGCCCGCCACCCAACGGCGAATATGTAAACGATACTCAACGGTGTTTCACACCGAGTCCACCTGAAGGCAGCACAATACTCTCCACCTGCAGAATGCAGCCAAGAGGTCGCATGGCCGCTTGCTGGCTGCTGCACAACAGATGTGGCATGCTCTTTTAGCGCGGTTCTACGAATTAGTACGCTTTCGTGCGTATTCTTCCTTCCCAGTTTAACCAACCTTCCCAGTTTAACAGCTTGAATGCTTCTTCCAAGCACGCAGTGAATAACATTGGAGGAATTGTGTCTCCTTGTCTGACCTTGTCTGACTATACATACAGACCCACAGGATACACACATAGCAAAAGTGTTAATTATTCGCTGCAGAAAACTTATATGATTCATAAAAATAATTCTAAACCAAACCAAGCATTACGTAAATATCAAATGGAGTTAAGTCTGCTCTCAGTTTTTAATGGGCAGCATGCACAGGAAAATGCAGCCAACGCAAAGATGCCAGCTTTGAGTATTACGCTATTGTTATCTTTATTATGCTCAATTGACTTTAAGAAAGGTGGGTGTCAGCCTGAAACGAGGATCCTGATTTCTTGTAGGCAAGGCGTATCAAAGGATGTGTTTTCGCACAAGGTGAGGCATACAGCGACACCTTTATAAATTTTAGCGCATCCCATCCCAGACTCTACGTAAACTGCGTCAGCGACTGGCAGTATCTATCTATCTATCTATCTATCTATCTATCTATCTATCTATCTATCTATCTATCTATCTATCTATCTATCTATCTATCTATCTATCTATCTATCTATCTATCTATCTATCTATCTATCTATCTATCTATCTATCTATCTATCTATCTATCTATCTATCTATCTATCTATCTATCTATCTATCTATCTATCTATCTATCTATCTATCTATCTATCTATCTATCTATCTATCTATCTATCTATCAGCTAGCCACGCTGCCAGCAGCTTTCGCCAACCCAGGGGCGCAAGTTTTCTACCTGCTTGGGCCGCTAGGCATGCACTCCTGGTCGGGATGTCGTCATGGTCGTGCCATTGTCGTCAATCCATCCTCGTGATCTTACTCTCGTCATTTTGTCGTCGTCATGCAATCTACCCCGACCCAGTCGCCCAAGTTGCCTAATAGCTTGGGCCAACAGGTATGGGCTCGGGGTCGTGATGCCATCGCTATCATTGTCTCGCCTTCATTCCAGCTTTGTCATAGGACACTCATCACGCCATCGTCGTCTTGCTGTCGTCGTCACACAGTCGTCATGCATTTGTTGTTACATCGCCATAGTGTAGGCGTTGTAGTCGTCCAATCGCCGTCATTCCAGCTTCGTCATGTGACTCTCGTTATGCAATCGTCATGCCTTCTACTCCGACCCAATGGCCCGAATAGCTTGGATCACTAGACATTTCTTCAGGGTCGTGATACCGTCATCGTCATTAAATCGTCGTCATTACAGCTTTATCATCTGACTCATCACGCCATCTTCACCACGCCATCACCGTCACGCAGTCGTCGTCACGCTGTCGTTTTATAATTGTCATCACTTCAGTAAAATCATCACATCATCGTCAAGCCATCGTCGTTATGCCAGGTTCGTCGTTCTATAGGCGTCAATTTTTCTTGGTTCTTGTATTTTAATCATACTGCCGTCATTCAATTGTGATTATGGCGCCCTTGTCAGGCCATCTTCGTCAGTCGATATCATGCCTCCATTGTCAGGCCGTCGTAGTGATCCCGTCGTAGTCGTGTCATGATTGTTCCTCCAGCTACGTCATCCAGCTCTCCTCATGGCGTCGTAGCCAAGCCATCGTTGTCATACAGGTTTCGGGATACAGTCATTGTCCCGCCATTGCCATCCAACATTGGTCGTCATCCCATTGTCCTCATGCCGTTGTCTTGCCATCGTCGTCATTGCATCGTTGTCATAAAGTCGTTGTCATGCATTAGTCATCATGCCGTTGTCATCACGCCATCTTTGTCACGATATCGTCGTTACACTGTCGTTTAATCATCGTCATCTCATTGTCGTCATGCCGTCGCCGTCACACCACCTTCGTCAATTCATCCACGCCATTCCTTATTGGTTATTCTATCTTGATCATGCTATCATCACTCAGTCTTGATTATGACGTCGTTGTCACAGCAACGCTATCATGCGTCCGTTGCCATACCATCGTCACCACGCCGTCTTGGTGGTGCGATCGTCGTCATTCTCGCTTCGTTATCCGGTTGTCGTGATACGGTCGTCGCCACACCATCATCGTCATTTAACTGTCCTGATGTCATCGTCGTCAAGTTGTCATCGTTATACCATCGTCATAATTTAAGTATCGACATGTTATTGTAGTCATATGGTAGTCGGCATACGCCTTTCTCGTTCCATCGATAACATTCCTTCTTCCTCATTCCATCGTCACTGCGTCAGCATCATAAACTCGACGTCATGCTTCCACGCACATGGGTGACCTGGCCAAGCGAGTGCTATAGCAAAGTGGGACAATATAGGAGGAGTACGCAGCATATAGCCGAATCAATGAGCTTCAGAATTACCGCTACACGTGTTAAATAGACGCGAATGCAGGATTATGGCCTGTCGTTACATTGCTCGAGTGCCATTCGCATTACCGTCGACAGTCATTGTGAGAAGAGTTCTGTCGTAACCTTCTTTCTAAGCATTTAAAGAAAACTTATTACTAGCCACATGGCTCAGTGGCATCCTGCTGCTAAGCACGAGGTCAAGGGTTCGATTCCGGGCGGCGGCGGCAACATTTCAACAGAGGTGGAATGCGAAAGCGCTTGTGAACCGTGCTGAGGGTGCAGGTTAAAGAACCCCAGGTTGCCTAAATTATTCCGTAGTATCCACGCTGCTGCATCTTTTCGTGAGTCCTTGAGTGCTTTTGGGACTTCAAGGAAAGCTTGCTAATTGCAAACAATTTCAATTATATTCATTTAAGTGTCATCTACTGACGCCTAATTCGAACAATTTCGCCATGCACATGGAGTGTGGAATTAGCCGTCAATATTACCCGAAAAGGCACGGAGAGAGACTTTCGAATAGCCAGGGTATGAATTACAACCTTTCTTTTTTGGATTGTACAGGTGCTATACGAAATTGACAGCAGAAGTGTCGGTTCCGAACTTCATCTTTGGATTATGGACATTCCCTACATGTCATGGTTAGTTATTGGCCTCCGTTTTGGAGATTAGCTGCGACTTTTTGTAGAAAAATTACGCACGCATACTCGCATAAGCTAATCCTAAAATGTCATTACACCCTTTATTGCCATGAGACCTAAGCATTAGGAACTTTACGTTTATCCACCGTCCGTATGGTTTGACAATGAAACGTATTCTTTATTATGTTGGGGGTGGGATGAAGCATAAACATAGCAGCAAACTGAGGACGTGTGCCACAAGGCATATTGATTCGCCCCTGTCGAGTGCTCATGTGGCTGAAGTACGATTTAACTGCTTGCTTTGTTTTACATATTCTTACTTCCTTGAAGGCACGCCGCGAATGCGTGTACAGGACGTGACCACGAGCGAATTCTACCGATTAGTGAAAGCTACGTGAGCAGAAAGGAACATTGGTGCTTTCTTTTACGTAATAATGGGAGAAAAAGAAAGAAAAGCGAAAGAAATGTTGTACAGTGGTGGTGACAGGATGCGACAAGAATTAAGAGTCTGATAAGAAGCCTGTTCGAAGTCAGCCAGAGATCCAAATACGGAGGCACATGCGGAAAGGAGGTGTGTTTTTTGTTGCGGACTGTTTGGCGCTTGAAATATTCATCAGGATTCCTCGCGCGGCGTATAGGTGCCGGAAATCTGCATAAATATTTCGTTGACGTAACAGGAAGGTCGCACATAAGCTTGCCTGGCGAGCTTAACTGATACGAAACTGAATAACATTTTCGTAGTTTTCTTTTTTTAACAGGTGCGCATTGACGGCAAGAGATTAAACCCACAAGGACACGGACTGCATCGCCGTAGAAGTGCCATTCTGACTTAGCTAAACGTAGCGCAAGAAAGATTCAGCAAGAAAAGCAAAAAATAATTAAATAAATATACAACTAAAGTTACCTAATATAATAGAAACACAAAAGTATAAATCACACAGAGGCACCGGATATCAGCTCTGTCGATAATGTTTTTCCTTTTCACTTTGCAAAGCACAACTTGCACCCATGGAAAATGTTGGTAAAAATTAGCAACAGATGGATTTACTAACTTCGTGAGCAATTACTGACACTTAAATACGTTTATACTAACCATTTATTGTTTTAAATAATGAAGACTTGGTATTTAAGTGATGCCTTTACTGAGTAAGACTTTTGTAAATGCTCTCTTTACTAAGCGGAGAACAAAGGCATAGGTACAGTTCCAAGTTCAATACTAATAAGCATCAAACAAGCAGTACTACCGACTCACTTAGAGATAACGCTTGGAATTCAAGTAGATACATGGATTTGTAATGGGCAATGAATTAACCTTTTTTCCTCTTCTATGAGCATATAAACCGAAAGTGTTGCTACGGAGTATAGTGGCGATTTATATATATATATATATATATATAACCTCTACAAGACGGCACTTCCGATTTGCTTCGTTAAGCGCGAATTTTAGGGGCCACTGAAAGTCAATATTCAGGAATAACGCACAGTAATTAGATGTCTGTCATAGCCTACAATTTTCCTGAAGTAACTGAGACGAGATGAGACGAGAAGAGATGAGAAAAGAATATTGGGCTTTGGAAAAGCATTTGGTAACATTTTGCACCGCAAATTGCTTCTTGTACACGATAGAATAGGACTCACCAACGAACCATTCAAAAGGATAGACGCTTATTTACATGTACATATGGGCAAGCAAAACAGTAAGGATAGGCAGTCGTACTTTAAGGCCTTTGCAGGAGAATTCCCGGGTTGCCCAGGCATGCGTCTTAGGGCAAGTATTGTCTTTGTTATATATTAACATTTATTCCTTAGCTGAAGCACCTGCACAGATGCAGCTTTTTTTCGGACGATCGTTTAATTTATTGTCATGTAACGTGTAAAGACGATCAAGTTAAACTGAGTGGATGCTCACAGGTATGAGCGGCGCGAAAAAATAGACGTAGAAGTAAGCCATAGTAAAGCAATATTGACCTATATTAACCTAAAAAAGTGAGAAATGGTCTTCACGTACCACACCGGACATCATGTTTTAGAGAATGCATATTGTTTTCAATAGTTAAAATGCACTATTGTGCATACATTGTGATATAAGTTTAAAGACTATTCAAAACCTATGCTTTATAAATAGAGAGTCGCTTACGCTTTTCTTCGCATCGCATTTACTCTTCCAGCGTTTAGTTACCTGCTTCACGAAAGCGTTCCTTCACACATTAATTAATTAATTAAAAATACTTTCAGAGCCCAAAGGCCCTAAAGAAAGGAGTGGGGGGAAAATGGCAAGGCGTGCAGCAAACAAAAAAAAAAAAGTATTACAAGGCGTCTTGGAAAGCGATCTTGAGCGTGTGGTCATCAGTTATGCTGGCGATTGTAGAGGGAAGGTGGTTCCATGCGAAAATTGTTCTAGAAACAAAAGAGTCATTACATAATTTTGTGCGACAAGAAGGTAGACCCACCTTGAAGCGATGATCGGTCATTGAAGATATATAATGAGGTGGATGAAACAGAACGTCCTTCAGCTTGTTATTATAATAATAGATTTTATGAAAAAGGTTAAGGCGAGATGACTTTTCCCGCAACGAAAGGTCAGGCAAGTTTAGAGTTTTCTTCATAGGTGTGACACTGAAATGGCGTGAATAATTTGATAATATGAAACGTGCTCCGCGATTCTGAATGGATTCAAGAGTTTGAGTGATGTTGTCTGAGTAGGATCCCATATGGCGCATGCGTAGTTTAATTTAGAACTTACCAAGGTTTTGTACAGTATTAACTTCAGGGACGATGGGGAATTAAAAAAGTTTCGACGCAGATAACCAAGCATGCAATTGTTCGTTACATATTCGACATGCGTATTCCACGAAAGATCAGAAGAAATGTGAACACCAAGGTATTTATAGCTGTCAACAGATGATAATGGAATATTATTCAGGCAGTAAGTACGCGGACAATGATTAGTACTGTGGCGAAAAACTTGCATGCTTTTACATTTAGTAGCATTAAGTGTCATGAGCCATTGACTGCACCATTCAAATACCCTATCTATATCACGTTGCAGGTTCAGATAATCGGCATGGTTAGTAATTTTCTGGTAAACCACGCAGTCATCTGCAAACAGCCGGACAGTTGAGGAAGAAAGGCAAGTAGGAAGATCATTAATATAAATCAAGAAGAGCAGAGGGCCCAAAACAGACCCTTGCGGGGCGCCAATGTTATGGCAGAATTAGGTGAAGAGAAGTCGTTAGCCGTCACATACTGACTACGGTTAGAAAGAAATTTCTTTATCCTTGCAAATACACTGGGTCTATGTTAAGTTGATTAGGTTTGATGATAAGTAGATCGTGTGAGACGGAGTCAAATGCTTTAGCAAAATCTAAATATATGCAATCAGAATCAAAGTCATGATCCGCGTTAATAAACAAGTCGTTAGTAAAACATAGCAATTGCGATTCGCACGAAACTGTTTTACGGAATCCATGCTGATAAATGCCGAAGATCGAATTGGAGTCAAGGAATTCAATGAGGTGCGAGTATAGTATGTGCTCTAGGATTTTTACTCGAATGAATGTTAATGATATGGGGCGGTTTTTATTGGGGGAATGTACATCCCCAGATTTATGCACAGGGACCACCTTACCTATCTTCCAATCAGAGGACATAAGAGGACACACACACACACACGCACACACACACACACACACACACACACACACACACACACACACACACACACACACACACACACACACACACACACACACACACACACACACATATATATATATATATATATATATATATATATATATATATATATATATATATATATATATATATATATATATATATAGCCACAGCAGAGACGAGACGCTCCCATGAGGGAAAGAGAAAGAGACAGAAAATGCGCAACAAACATTAACCACATCCACGCTTTTCTTTCTCCTTTTTCTTCCCTGAAGTAAAATGTGGAATAGCTTGCCTGATGCTGTTGTTTTGTTATCAAAGGGTATGCGGCTGATTTCGAACGACCAATGAATACGTACCTTGCCAATTGTATATAGTGAGTTTTGTTATGAGCCTTATCCCCCCCCCCTTTTTTTTAATGTTGCCATTGTCTCTCAAACAATTTCTGTGTATCACAGTGTTTTTATCCTTGTCGTAGAAATATTACCTTCCGTGTAATGACCCCGAGAGAGGGGTTGAGAGTATGCAGTAAATACACAAAACAATATGATCTATTTCTCGGAGGACGTTCTATTGATTTATCTTGTTCGTTTCCTGTTGCGGGAGACAGTGTACTGAGGATGACTTGATGCTGTTTCAGGAAACTAATACAGTAAACCATTAACATGACACCATTTCTTCATCTCACGCTCGCTTGTTGAAATTGGTCAGGGCACTAACATTTGACATTTCACATTTGAAGAATAAGCCACTAGTAAATATTGGAGCATAAAACCTGCATTTTTATGTAAAAAAAAAGTAAGCGGATGTGTTACTGTAAATTTTTTACCACATTGCGCGCCAATATATCCTTTAAGTTTTCCAAAATACTTACTTTTTGATGGTTTCATTGAGAACAACTTTTACTATTTCAATATCAACAGGTAATTTGTTATTTTCTGTCGTCCTTTACACTCAATAAAGTTACATATTTGTGAGTTTCAGATAAGCAAGGCAACAGAAACAGTCTGTATGAAACACGATATTTCTTGGAACATATGTCAAGTGTGCATTCGTTATGCTCCATGCGATGTGTTATTGCTGGCGCAGCGAGGAAAGAAATCTCTAGCATTGGCGGCAAAGCGTTTTTCTCAAGCGGTGGGCACACTAGAGAATCCACCAGAGACTATAAATATCCATTGTACTCATTAATACTGGCAGTACTAGTGAAGCTCCGAACTCCCTAGGGTTTTCCAGGTTTAACTGCTTTCTTCAGGCAAAGAAACACCCAAAAACGCTACGATTCCGACATGAAAAAAGGCGGCCGTCGTCGCGGCAACCACCTCACTCAGCGCCATCATTCTTAAAAGCCAGGGTATCCAGACTACAACTGTGTTTCCGCCAACTACGCCCTGAAAAAATTACTTTTATGGGAAGCTGGTTCTCTTAAGCACATCATTGGCACGAGGATGAAATGACTGCTATTCCTCTGTGGAATTCAATAGACGAAAGGAAATCCTGGATGAATGAGACTCGTTCTTGACGCGGAAAAGCTTAAAGCGCTTATGTGCGGAATGGTAGTCCAGTCAGACTTATTGAGCGAATCATTCAATTGAATAAATAATTATGTATGCAAGCATGCTTGAATGTATGCGTGTTTTTATTGCCGTTCGGTATACGACCAGCATCAGACGCAGGCTGCCACGTTTCCTGCGTGCGCCTTAACGAAAGTGTCGAGACCGAGTAGTCCAGTGCTTATAGAGGTCAACGAAACTGCGAGACGCCGAGTACACGACATCATTGTTACAAGTGAACCGTGTCGTGTTAGAAAAACAAATACAGTTCACAAATCAGCGTTGCGTCGGCACCCTACTTCCACAAGCTTCCCACACAGCCTTATGCCGTTCGTCGCACAGACACTTGAACTGCTGCCCTATCAGCTAAGAGAATGACATTGTTTATGAGCCCTTGACGTCAAAAGACAAAACAATAGCGCGTGAGGGAAAGGAAGACACCGTACATTGCATGCCGTTTGAAAAAGGAAGTGTGTTGCGGATTTCGCTTTCACTTGTCAGATGACAAGTGAAAATGTAAAAATACTGAGAGATATCTATAGCAGCTCCACAGCCACTGTAGTCCTCCATAAAGAACGCAACAAAATCCCAATAAAGAAGGGCGTCAGGCAGGGAGATACGATCTCGCCAATGCTATTCACAGCGTGTTTACAGGAGGTATTGAGAGACCTGGATTGGGAAGAATTGGGGATAAGAGTTAATGGAGACTACCTTAGTAACTTGCGATTCGCTGATGATATTGCCTTGCTTAGTAACTCAGGGGACCAATTGCAATGCATGCTCACTGACCTGGAGAGGCAAAGCAGAAGGGTGGGTCTAAAAATTAATCTGCAGAAAACTAAAGTAATGTTTAACAGTCTCGGGCGAGAACAGCAGTTTACGATAGGTAGCGAGGCGCTGGCAGTGGTAAGGGAATACATCTACTTAGGGCAGGTAGTGACCGCGGATCCGGATCATGAGACGGAAATATTCAGAAGAATAAGAATGGGCTGGGGTGTGTCTGGCAGGCATTCTCAGGTCATGAAGAGCAGGTTGCTATTATCCCTCAAGAGAAAAGTGTATAACAGCTGTGTCTTACCAGTACTCACCTACGGGGCAGAAACCTGGAGGCTTACGAAAGGGGTTCTACTTAAATTGAGGACGACGCAACGAGCTATGGAAAGAAGAATGATGGGTGTAACGTTAAGGGATAAGAAGAGAGCAGATTGGGTGAGGGAACAAACGCGAATTAATGACATCTTAGTTGAAGTCAAGAAAAAGGAATGGGCATATGGGCAGGACATGTAATGAGGAGGGCAGATAACCAATGGTCATTAAGGGTTACAGACTGGATTACAAGAGAAGGGAAGCGTATCAGGGGGCGGCAGAAAGTTAGGTGGGTGGATGAGATTAAGAAGTTTGCAGGGACAACATGGCCACAATTAGAACATGACCGGGGTAGTTGGAGAAGTATGGAAGAGACCTTTGCCCTGCAGTGGACGTAGCCAGGTTGATGATGATGATGATGATGATGATGGTGGTGGTGTCAGATTACAACCGCTGTGAAAGGCCACGAATGCAACGTCGACACAGCAGCTACCCTCTGATCTGTGTAATGTGCAACTGACACTGACACGACTAAACGAAGAGAGTGTTAAAGCGTATGCTGCTACAGAGTTGTCACTAATACTGAAAAGGGAGAGGGCTGTAGTCCTTACTCCTCACATTTCTTTGTTTTTCTGCAATGTCACGTGCCACAGGCAACCAAGCCTGCCACGATGAAATGCAAGGACGCGGAAGAGGGCATGCAGTTACTCTCAGGCAACGCACGATTAGCATCAGCGTTGTTGGCCAGCTGCTCAAATGAACCTCGATAGCGGCATAAATGCGGGAGCCATTTTGTTATCTTGAATCTGTGGGTGTGCGGAAAAGCGAGCTCGTTA
Organism: Dermacentor andersoni; assembly: GCF_023375885.2. Taxonomy (NCBI): domain Eukaryota; kingdom Metazoa; phylum Arthropoda; class Arachnida; order Ixodida; family Ixodidae; genus Dermacentor; species Dermacentor andersoni. The sequence goes on from NC_092818.1 coordinate 177,745,493, forward strand.
ATGGAGAGGGACTTGAGCGCGCACTTCCTTCTAAACAGGTCAGGTGCAGCCATATTGTTTTTGCACATTGAATACCGTTAAAACGTTGTCTTGACACTGTTGATTAAAGTAAAAAAAAAAAACGCTACAGAATTCAGTCACTTTATGGGTTCCAAAAGGGGCTGACAGAGCTGCGCTTTCAGAAAGTTTAGAACACAGCAAGTATTCGCTTCACACAGCGGCGCAAGGAAACGTGCCAGCTTGCTTGTGTCGCTTTGTGAAAGAAAGCGAGCGGACTGGAATAACGCGGACAGAATACCAATTTCTACAATATCAGCTTAGGCGTGAACGAAAAGTGAAGAAAAACTGGCCTCCTTGAATGTCATCATCATCATCAACCTAGTTACGCCCACTGCAGGGCAAAGGCCTCTCCCATACTTCTCCAACTACCCCGGTCATGTACTAATTGTGGCCATGTTGTCCCTGCAAACGTCTTAATGTCATCCGCCCACCTAACTTTCTGCCGCCCCCTACTACGCTTCCCTTCCCTTGGAATCCAGTCCGTAACCCTTAATGACCATCGGTTATCTTCCCTCCTCATTACATGTCCGGCCCATGCCCATTTCTTTTTCTTGATTTCAACTAAGATGTCATTTACCCGCGTTTGTTCTCTCACCCAATCTGCTCTTTTCTTATCCCTTAACGTTACACCTATCATTCTTCTTTCCATAGCTCGTTGCGTCGTCCTCAATTTCAGCAGAACCCTTTTCGTAAGCCTCCAGGTTTCTGCCCCGTAGGTGAGTACTGGTAAGACACAGCTGTTATACACTTTCCTCTTGAGGGATAGTGGCAACCTGCTGTTCATGATTTGAGAATGCCTTCCAAACGCACCCCAGCCCATTCTTATTCTTCTGGTTATTTCAGTCTCATGATCCGGATCCGTGGTCACTACCTGCCCTAAGTAGATGTATTCTCTTACCACTTCCAGTGCCTCGCTACCTATCGTAAACTGCTGTTCTCTTCCGAGACTGTTAAACATTACTTTAGTTTTCTGTAGATTAATTTTCAGACCCACCCTTCTGCTTTGCCTGTCCAGGTCAGTCAGCATGCATTGCAATTGGTCTCCTGAGTTACTAAGCAAGGCTATATCATCAGCGAATCGCAAGTTGCTAAGGTATTCTCCATCAACTTTTATCCCCAATTCTTCCCACTCCAGGTCTCTGAATATCTCCTGTAAACATGCTGTGAATAGCATTGGAGATATCGTATCTCCCTGTCTGACGCCTTTATTTATTGGGATTTTGTTGCTTTCTTTGTGAAGAATTACGGTGGCTGTGGAACCGCTATAGATATCTTCCAGTATCTTTACATATGGCTCATCTACACCCTGATTCCGTAGTGCCTTCACGACTGCTGAGGTTTCGACTGAATCAAATGCTTTTTCGTAATCAATGAAGGCTATATATAAGGGTTGGTTATATTCCGCACATTTCTCTATCACCTGATTGATAGTGTGAAGATGGTCTATTGTTGAGTAGACTTTACGGAATCCTGCCTGGTCCTTTCGTTGACAGAAATCTAAGGTATTCCTGATTCTATTTGCGATTACCTTAGTAAATACTTTGTAGGCAACGGACAGTAAGCTGATCGGTCTATACTTTTTCAAGTCTTTGGCGTCCCCTTTCTTATGGATTAGGATTATGTTAGCGTTCTTCCAAGATTCCGGTACGTTCGAGGTCATGAGGCATTGTGTATATAGGGCGGCCAATCTTTCTAGGACAGTGTTCCCACCATCCTTCAACAAATCTGCTGTTACCTGATCCTCCCCAGCTGCCTTCCCCCTTTTCACAGCTCCCAAGGAGAGCACAGCGTTTCAATTCCGCTTTCGAGGACTGACGCTGCAAAGCAGCTTCGACACCTGGCACGCAGTCTCACAGTGACCGAGTGGAACTCACCAAACTTACGACTCACGCGACTGCATCGACTAAACCCCTCCCTGCAACTTCGACCTCCACTCGGACTTCCTCGACGTGAAGCTGCACTTGTCTGCCGCCTTTGGTTAGGAGTGGCCTTCACAAAGGCATACTCTACATTAATTGGAATGACTGACAGTGCAGCTTGCGAGGTCTGTGGCACCGAAGAAAACATCGACCACCTGCTGTGCCACTGTCCAAGATATGCCGCAGAGAGACAAGAACTTGCCAAAGCTTTCCAAAAACTGGACAATCGGCCGCTTTCTGTGCAGGTGCTGCTAGAACACCGCCCCCATCGCCCGTCGGCCCATAAAGCGGTGAAGGCGCTTTTGTGTTTCTTAAGGACGACGGGTTTGTGCGACCATCTGTGACCATTAACGCGATTTCTGCAAGACCACACGCGTCAGCGAACTCGCCGCAATTTCCTTCTTTCCTTCCCGCCTCTCTCTCCCTGTGATCTTTGTTTTCCCCTTTCCCATTCCCCCGGTGTAGGGTAGCCAACCGGACGTTATTCTCGTTAACCTCCCTGCCTTCTACTTTTCTCTTTCCTCCCTTTCCTCCTCCGGTGTTACTTGTGGGATTTCAAGTTCCTCTAGCCTATTCTCTCTCACCTTATCGTCGTGGGTGTTACTGGTACTGTATAAATCTCTATAAAACTCTTCAGCCACTTGAACTATCTCATCCATATTAGTAACGATATTGCCGGCTTTGTCTCTTAACGCACACATCTGATTCTTGCCTATTCCTAGTTTCTTCTTCACTGCTTTTAGGCTTCCTCCGTTCCCGAGAGCCTCTTCAATTCTATCCATATTATAGTTCCTTATGTCCGCTGTCTTACGGTTGTTGATTAACTTAGAAAGTTCTGCCAGTTCTATTCTAGCTGTAGAGTTAGAGGCTTTCATACATTGGCGTTTCTTGATCAGATCTTTCGTCTCCTGCTGTAGCTTACTGGTTTCCTGTTTAACGGCGTTACCACCGACTTCTATTGCGCACTCCTTAATGATGCCCATAAGATTGTCGTTCATTGCTTCAACACTATGGTCCTCTTCCTGGGTTAAAGCCGAATACCTGTTCAGTAGCTTGATCCGGAATTCCTCTAGTTTCCCTCTTACCGCTAACTCATTGATTGGCTTCTTATGTACCAGTTTCTTCCGTTCCCTCCTCAAGTCAAGGCTAATTCGAGTTCTTACCATCCTATGGTCACTGCAGCGCACCTTGCCGAGCACGTCTACATCTTGTATGATGCCAGGGTTCGCGCAGAGTATGAAGTCGATTTCATTTCTAGTCTCACCATTCGGGCTCCTCCACGTCCACTTTCGGCCAACCCGCTTGCGGAAAAAGGTATTCATTATCCGCATATTATTCTGTTCTGCAAACTCTACTAATAACTCTCCTCTGCTATTCCTAGAGCCTATGCCATATTCCCCCACTGACTTGTCTCCGGCCTGCTTCTTGCCTACCCTGGCATTGAAATCGCCCATCAGTATACTGTATTTTGTTTTGACTTTACCCATCGCCGATTCCACGTCTTCATAGAAGCTTTCGACTTCCTGGTCATCATGACTAGATGTAGGGGCGTAGACCTGTACTACCTTCATTTTGTACCTGCTATTAAGCTTCACAACAAGACTTGCCACCCTCTCGTTAATGCTACAGAGTTCCTGTATGTTACCAGCTATATCCTTATTGATCAGGAATCCGACTCCTCGTTCTCGTCTCTCTGCTCAGCCCCGGTAGCACAGGACGTGCCCGCTTTTTAGCACTGTATATGCTTTTGTCCTCCTAACCTCACTGAGCCCTATTATATCCTATTTACTGCCCGCTAATTCCGCCAATAGCACTGCTAAACTAGCCTCACTAGATAACGTTCTAGCGTTAAACGTTGGCAGTTTCAGATTCTGATGGCGGCCTGTCCGGACCCAGAGATTCTCAGCACCCTCTGCTGCGTCACAGGTCTGGCCGCCGCCGTGGTCAGTTGCTTCGCAGCTGCTGGGGACTGAGGGCCGGGGTTTGATTGTTGTGTTCATATAGGAGGTTGTGGCCAAGTACTGCACCAGGGTGGCCAATCCTGCTCTGGTGAGAGAGTGCGTTACCGGTTCTGGTCACCGGGATCAGGCCGCACTCCAGGCCTGTTTGTGCAATTTTCTCAACACACGGTCTTTTTTTTGTATTTTCCGGTGGAGAATTGTGCGGCACCGGGATTTGGATCACGGTCTTCTTGCACGGGAGGCGGATACTCTACCGTCCCCGCAGGAGTTAAATTAAAAATTAAATTATGGGGTTTTACGTGACAAAACCACTTTCTGATTATGAGGCACGCCGTAGTGGAGGACTCCGGAAATTTCGACCACCTGGGGTTCTTTAACGTGCACCTAAATCTAAGTACACGGGTGTTCTATGTCGTACGGCCTCTAATATAGGTGCATTCCAGAAAAAAAGGGTGACTTTGTGATTGCCTCTCTACGCTTAAAATTTTATTTTCTTGACGGATGATGTTTTACGGCATTTGGAAGAGAACTCTGAATGCGGAAAGAAAAGTCTGGTTCTATGTAATGCGACAATTATACCCCAATTGGTAGGGATGGGGGGGGGGGAGGTGGCTTTTATTCGCGTTTCCTCAGTACAAAAATTATCACAGGAATTCTGTTGTGTTTTATTAATGTTTTGTTGTCATCAGTAGACTTTCTTTACCAATGGGTGCCAAAGGGTGGAAAACGTTGCGCTAGAGAGTGGCAGATATCTACATAAAATGATGAGACAGGAGAGAGAGCGAATAAGAGAGCGAATAAGGTTAAACAGAACAACTGTCCTTTCGGCTACTCTGCACTGAAGGAAGGGAAAAGGGTATAAAAGATGAGGAGAGAAGAAGAAATAAGGTATGAAATGAATCGGTGCGCGAAGCATGACGAAGGTTTGGTTGTTGTTGCTGTTGGTGTCTATATAATAGGCACGGCTCTACACAGGAAGGCTGACATAAATCGAATGTTGCTGCTACTAACAATGACGGTGATGATCGATGCGTCTAATTCCTCAGTTGGATCGCCTCTGCCAGCTAAAATGAAACCAAAAGGATTCAGGAATGTGACCAGGTCATGTGCATGGGTTTGATCATTACAAAGCACTTCAGATGAAATCTCTGATAATGATAGTTAAAAGCATCATCACGCCTCATAAATATTAATGCACTGGAGTGGTAGTTCTGCATCTATTTTCCTCGTTCACTTGAATCGGGAACGTCCATGGATGCGATGTCTAGCAGGGAAACTTCGAGTGCCTTCACAGCGCGCGCTGCCGATACCACAGCCCATCAGGCTACACACAGTAACAACCCCACCCTCCCAAAGCCAGAGGACGTTCAGAAACCTGAGTGCAGCCCAGGCGTGGCCTCCATTCGCATGACAGCCAGCGCAACTGAACACAAACAACGGCGGCTCGACGGAAAGAAAATTAGATGCCGGTGAAACACATTCTGCCTCCCGGACGTTGCGCAAATTGGGGTGCCTTGCAGCAACCGGCCAATTACCCAGACGCTCCCATGAGGGAAAGAGAAAGAGTCAGAAAATGCGCAACAAACATTAAGAGCCGGTACCCACAGTCGCAGAGCAGTTCCCTGGCTAGGTAACTTGATAGGAATCAGTGCTTGGTACTAACATACCTAGTAGTGAACATATCACGTTTCCTTCTTCTATCGTCACCCCCCCCCCCCCCTTCTTTTTTTGTTTCATTATACATTTAAAAGCTCAGCTGGTGGGGATGGCGAAATTTGCCCTATTCAGGTGGATTTCCTGAAGAGGAGGACATTACTTGCACAACAAATTGGAATCTTTAGTTACCTGATTACCGAAAGTTGACTGATTTAGTTTTTAATTATTCGCCTCGCGAGGTATGTTGAAACTGCGAAATTTAACCAGAGCAGTAGTGAAGTCCTGTTTGCTTTGCAGGAGTCCTAAGGCTAGCACAAATTGCTAGATACCCATCCGCAAGTATGCGTTACGGAATACCTTGGCGTTCTAGTTAATAGTTCTCCAAAAGCCTCACTCTCGCAGTCAGGGACTACGTTAACTGCGGCACGAATGCTTTTGTTTAATTCTTTTTTGCCCATATTGAGAGTGGGACTGTGGAATCGGGGCTGGTTGCGGAATTTTCGCTGAACAGCATTAAGTCATCATTGCTCGGCTTCAATTTGACAATTCCAAGGTCTGCCGTATAGTTAATAATTAGAAAGTGAATTAAAAATTATGGAGTTTTACCTTCCAAAGCCAAGATCTGATTATGAGGCACGGCGTAGTGGGGGACTCTGGAATAATTTAGTCCACTTGGGGTTTTTTAACGCTTGCCTAAATCTAAGTACACGAGTCTTTTCGCATTTCACCCCCCATCAAAATGCGGCCGCCGTGGCCGGAATTCGATCCCGCGATCACATTCTGCAGTCCAACACCTCAGCCACTAAGCAACCACGGCGGGTAGAGAAAGCTAATTATTGTCTAAAGTAGATGAACACTGCGACTTAATATGCAGTTAATCTGCGGCATTTCCACAAATCCGCCCAAAAGGGCACAACAGCGCTGCTACAGACAATGAAGAAGAAATGTTTGCACTATATAAAAAAAAAAGAGAGAAAGGTTGTGCACCAAATGGCGATCCTCCTATGAAAAACACATGTGAACGAAAGAATGCGAATGAGGCTTGAAAAATAAAGTATTACGCTTTCAAAAGGCATAGAAATGTAAGCATACCGTTGGCAAAATATGTGACTTCTATCCACCTTTGCTACCCCGTGACTTGTATGGTAACTGCGGAAAGGTTTTCCAGATGTGTGGCAAACGAGAACTTGCCTCGCCGATTGCTTTACAAGCACTTATCGAAATGTGCCGTCTTTTAATATTATGACTTCGTATCTCAACATTCTGTTCCAAAAAAAAAAAAAGGGGCGTAGATCGGCAGTGTGAAGCTTTGTGCCTCTTATGCGGTCGCAGACAATATAACGGACTTATAGAACAACAAACTTTCTCACGGTATCAGAATGGTGCCGGCAACCGCAGCCCACCGATCTTCGTGGTCGTTGGTAGTCCGGTCGGCTTGGACTTTCAGCAAGCGACAGTATATATTACTAGCCCATCATTTCTCGCTTTGTAGTTTGATTTTTAACGTTTATTTAAAGTTGACGCGACGTGAAGTTTCGTTAAACAGGCGCTAAGGAACAGTTGTCTCTTTTTCTGTGTTGTGCATTTTCTGAACACTATTTGGAGGCGAGGTTATAGTCTCCATTTGCACTTCTATCTCAGCGCGTCAAAGTTATGAAATAAAGACTCATTACAAGCCACAATGAAATGATGTGCTACAGCGCACGTGCGCGTGTTCGACCCATACCAAGCAGTTTCACACTGTGGAGCTGTGCTAGAAGAAATAATAGTTTTTTTTTCTCCGATGCGTGGTCCCACAAGTGTTGCTTGCGAGTGTATACATATTTAGATACAACACACACGTGCAGAAACAGACCAAGAAAACAATAACTAGAAAGGATGCCCGAGCCAAAGAGACCACATAACCGATTCAAGTGGGGTGTTTAGCGGCAGAAGCCTGGCACCACCCGACGGTCAAGCGTCCGCGCTTTGCGCGCGTCCAGCCCAGGGAACGCCCGCCAGCCGTTGACGTCTCGCCACCACCAGACTCACATCAAAGCCGGTTCGCGGCGTCTCCCTCCCTTCTCTCCGCGAGTCCCTCGCCGCTCGAGTCTGGCGTCGCGCGAGACACGCGGTGCCATTGCTGCTACGCCGGTGGAGCCGGCCGAAGGCCCTGTTCCCGTTTGCAGCCGCAAGGACGGAGCTGTTTCGGATACGCCGCTCGCACGCCCGTCACCGGTGAGTCGCGCTCCTGCGGCGGCACCCTGTACGCGACACTCCTGCCGCTGCGGCGACATTGCGCCTGGGTGGTGTGTGTCCAGAATCGGGGATGTATGGAAAGCGCGTGCGCGCGTGTGTATTTGTGTTGCCGGGAAGGCCATGCAGTCGATAGTGCCATTCTGTCCGGCATGAGATCACAGTCTACATGTGCAGCCTTTGTCATATGTATGCAGGCTACACCGCGCCCTCACCGTATATATATATATAGGAGCAAACAGAACGAGAGGCATGGTTCAAAGCGACGACGAGTGCATATATATATATATATATATATATGTCGTCCGGCTATGCGGTACAGTTTGTATGGCGATCCTGAAGCTACCCTCATCCGGATGGTGAGTACAGTTGTTCTTTTTATTCTCCAGGTCGTTGGAACGAACCTACAGCACACCACAGGAAGTCCCTTAAACAACCTGTATGTAGTCACCTGTTGGTCATAGGCTAAGCAGCCCGTATTCTTTTGAAATAGACTGTACGTCGCGTGGACAAGGAGTAAGACTGTGCTTGGTGCAAAATAAGCTGCGTTCAAGGAAGCCACAGTTGCAGCAAAGTACCGGTGAAGTCAACTTGCTACTCCACGTGCGGAAGTCGGTGCCTGAGGTGTGCTTCAGCGTGTCTTTGACCTCGACTGCGATGCGTTTCACAGGTTCCTTCATGCGTGTCTGGAAGGAGTCCGTACACTGGCGTTTGCGTCTAGGTGGTTATCGGGCTATAAACCAGGTGCGCAAACTAAGCCACGTGCCCTTCCTTCGTTCACATGGTTTACGAGGCACTTGAAGGTGATGTTATATGAGCTACTTTGCAAGCTGTCGTTCTTGGCACTTGCATTTTTGTGAATGTTCAGCGTCGCCGGCCCCGTCGGAGCCTCATGGAACTTTCATGTTATGACGCATGTTCTCTTTTGAGTGTCGGATGTTGCAAATACGAGATAGCGACGAGCCGACGATGACGACCAAGTTTGAGTCAAGTGCGGTTTCGCCTCGACACGCACGTGTTTACGCAAGTCACGTGTTGGCTGCAACGTATGCAGGAAAGGAGTGTCTGAGTGATTTGTCACTGGTTTATTTGTACTTGCTTTTGAAGGTGATGTTTTATTTATGAAATCCAGCTTTTCTTTTTTATTTTGCTTCTTCCGGCGGTCTGCCTCTTCCTTCTTCATGCTATGAGAGAGTTAATCAGAAAGTGATCACCGTCGCGTTCGTAATAGAAAACTTTATCGTGGTGTACTGTACGGCTGGCTAGAACATGTATTATGTTATGAAGACAATTTTACTTTCCTTACATTCTAAAGGGGCACACCTGACAAATTTGAGTAGGTTAGCCTTTCCAAATAAAATCATCTTCATCATCAACCTATTTTTATGTCCACTGCAGCACGAAGGCATCTATCTACCTGCTATCTCCAATTACCCCTGTCTTACACTAGCCGATTTCAGCTTGCGAATCAAATGTCCCAATATCATCACCCTCGCTAGTTTTCTGCCGTTCTCGACAGCACTTCTCTTATCTTGGCACCCATTCTATTACTCTAATAGTCCACCGGTTATCTACCGTACGCATTACATGGCCTGCACAGCTTAGTTTTCTTGTCTTAGTGTCAACTATAGAACATCGGCTAGCCCCATTTTCTCTCTGATCTACACCACTATCTTCCTATCTCTGAACGTTATGCTTAATATTTTTTGTTCCTTAACTTTTTGCGCTGTCCTTAAATTGTTCATGAACTTCTTTGTTAGCTTCCAAGTTTCTGCCCCATATGTTAGCACTGGTAGAATGCAATGATTGTATACTTTTCATTTCAACTACAGTGGTAAGCTCCCAGTGAGGATTTGGTAATGTCTGCCGTCTTCACTACAATCAATTTTTTATTCTTCTGTCCGTTTCTTTTTCATGATAAGGTGCCAAATAACATACTGCAGCTGTAATTGTAGGGATAAACCTTGAATACACTTCATATATTTGAAAGTTCGGCGCCAACTGAGAACGCGAACTTTCTCTTAATACGAATCAACAAATCAAAAAGTAAAGCACGTTCGCAAAATTGGTGATTTGCGTTAGTTGGTATACCGTGATGTTTTCTTGAGTTTAGTGCAACTCAATATTAGTGAAGAAAAAATAGGAAAAGCAAGAATAAAAGACACAAGAGGTGCGCTAAACTTCCAATTGTTTATTACGCGGCAACTATGAATTGCTTTTACACCATGGCACAAAATTGCTTGGTATATACCGCGAATTGCTTTTATATGTGGTATAACAGCAATCAATAGATGCCACGAAATTAACAGTTCGAAGTTAGGTGCCCTCTCGTCTCCTGTTCCTTCTCGTTTTTTTTTTCTCTCTTTGTTTTTCTTTGCTCGTTTTTAGTTAAGCGAACGTTAAGAAAATGTAATAAAGAACACGTGTTGCTGAAGGTTCATTCATAATAATACTGTCACTTGCCTTATGCCTAAACTCCCAGCGTGTTGTGCTGCCTGGATTCTCAGAATACGACACACACACACACACACACACACACACACACACACACACACACACACACACACACACACACACACACACACACACACACACACACACACACACACACACACACACACACACACACACACACACACACACACACACACACAGGCGCGCACGCACCCAATGCACGCGCGCGCCCACCTAGCGCGTCCAATTCCTGCGAAAAGTACATGTCTTTCTTCCTATACATTTCTGTCAAGGCCAACCGAGGTCAATCGTTGCGAAGCTCCCTCGGCGGGGCAGTGAAGAAGAGTTCGCTTTGTATTCGCTCATGACTCAGAGGGTAATAAACCCTGCAGGAAAAAGTTTTCAAGGTCAGATGGCTTAGGGTACTAGCTGCGCAGAAAGAACACTGAAATACTTGCAGCATGGCGGCTTTCATCAATTCGATCACAGATGAAAGATCGCGTCTCGCGTCTATTACAATACAGGACGAGCCGTCACAACCAGAAATCTTGGCGCTGACTCAACGAATTACGCACGAGTGTTCTGCGAAGCATAAAACGAAGACAAAAGATATGTTAAGGCAGGCACATACGTTCACCCAGCTAACAAAACCTGTTGCTTGCGTAACTGGAAACTCTTAGACCACTTTGCCCCCTAAGGAAAGTGTTCTCGGAAAATGGAAGGTTGTTTCACAACAGGAGACAGCCAGGGTCTCATCTTTGCGACACTTCCTTAAAAGGTAGAGTCCTATTAGCATAAGGAAACTGGTGGCACCGGCACCGAGAAAGCTTCTTGAATTAGCGATGCAATCTTCATGAACAGTGGAAAACAGTGTTGTAATGAATGCCAACTTTTTTCTTGCAATAATTCGCAGTCTCAAATGGGTCAACAAATGTTTACATGATAAAAAAGAATTGGACGATCTGGTAAAACTTATTGTGGTTCGGTACTCGCAACCGGTTGTACTATCTACGAACATTTTGCTGTGTTCGCTGCAACAAAAGCCATACGTGAAAAGCATGCATTAATCCGCCCCAAAAGGTAGCTTCTTGTGTGAAAGGGCTCCGCTAGGTTCACCGTACGTAGGTAACTCTTAAATGACTTGGTGATTTAACATGAGCGCCAGCCTTGGTCAACGCTTGAGTGATGAGCGACAAGAGTAAAAGATTTTGAATACGGAAGCGCACGCTAGGTTGATGCACCTCTGTATTCAATCGCGCAGTTGCAGATAAGTATGAACTTTCTGAGCGGTTTTAGCGCTGCCGCAGATAATGAATAGGTATATACCTGCAACTACGTTAGCTACAGGAACGAGGGCTTGAAAGGACCTTACGCCCAATAGAGCTAGTGTTTGCCGATTGAAAAATATGACAGACCGCCATATATATAACTAAGAACAAAGATCCATAAGTCGAGCAACTTCCCAATCCAGTAATACCGTATATGAACACATCGGGATCCAATTTAAAAGCTTGTACGTTTCTATGTGTAATATGTAAAAACTGGATGTGGGCATTATGGGGCACATGGCCTTTAATAGAGAGCTAGCTGTCTCTGGTGGGTACCTGCAGTGGTGGTCCAGTGACTATGGCGTTGCGCTGCTAAGCAGGAGGTCGTGGAATCAAAACCCTGCTACGGCAGCCGCATTTCGAGAAAAGGAAAGCTGCACTTAGCAAATAAAGTGTGAGTGTGAGCGGCCACAACAAAACACTTATTAGTACAGTAAAACTGACACTGTCTGATGCAGTATCAGTGTCAGAAATTATCCGAAATGCAGGAGAAGACTCAGTTTGCAGAATTATGAAGCGAGTTTTCTATTTTTACCTACATTCTTTCATTCTTCCTGGCGTCAACGTTTTTCACCAGAATGTCGGTGTTTTGCCGTGCCTTGCATCGCATCGCTTCAGCGACGATATCGTTGTTTGACATTAAATGCTGTTCTGGCAGTACGATTTAGTCAATGTCAGGCCCTAAAGAGTCAAATTTCACGAGTGTAAGTCTTGGATTCGATAACGGCTTCGGCGCTTTTGTATTTTCTAGCATAAAAATAAATTAACAGAGCTACCACTAATATCTTGTGGCGAAAGCTTCAATATTTCCAACTCCCAGTTATTCATATTTCGTAACTACAAGCACTTTGGCTGCTGATTTCATCCTTACTTATGGCTTCGTCGACAGCAATTTTTGTTTGCTCTATCTTTTTCGTTGCGAAGCTACAGAAGATCATTTCCCGTTAGAGAATAATATACTCAGCCTCAATGGCTCAATATCTACCTATATAGCAAGCTATGGGTCACTGGTTGGCCAAGTGAGAGCCTCGTCATTTTGTTTCATCGTCAAATTGGTTGCCTATCGAGCAATACGACCGCTTTGTTAGCATCTCGTACGGCGCATTCGTTTTAGTTCCGGAGTTAAATTTCTCGCCGGAGTCTCTGAAAGTGCAGAAGGCTTCACGACAATAGAGAATCGGCACCTCAGCCACGACAAGCGTCATTCAACAGCCAACGTGGCTCATTATGTCTTATTGATCTTTCGTTGCACTGAACCATAGTGCGTTTACGTGCGTTCCCATGACGATACGCCTTCGAGTCGGGTGACCAAGTGCAGTGCTGACGGGAAATTGTTCTGAGCACGCGTACGCGGAAGCGCTTGGCAGCAGGCATTCTAAAACGCCTCCCAAGCAGAACAGCGAGAACGGAAGAGGGAGTAAGATACACAGAGCGAGCAAGGAAAATATGGTCTCATGCAACGGGGAAGCAAGCACTTTGTGTTACCGCAACATGCCAAAACAGCGCCTGCGGTGGAAAGACAAGAAAGGAAAAAAAAAAGAGAAAGGACAAACACAACACACACGCTGTTGTGTCTACCTTTCTACATCTGTAGGCGCTGCTTTTACCTGCTGCAATCTGAACCCGAACGCAGAAGAGGAAATCGTGGTGTTGTTGAAGTACGTTGCGTCATGTAGATACTTTGTCATACGCATGCGGGATAATCTACGCCTTCACTATATATCTCGTTCGGCTGTGTGGTGCAGTTACCGGGGCGCTCCTGATACTCCAGATGTCTATATGGTGAGTACGAGAGTTCTTGTTCACCAGGGCATTGGAGCTTATGGCATATTACAGGAACTCCCATAAACAGGCTGCAATCATAAATCATAAACAGTCATAAACAGCCGTAGTCTTTACAAAACTATGATTGATGGCGAAGCAAAGTTGGTGACAGTGAGGTCATATATATATATATATATATATATATATATATATATATATATCTTCACTGCTTCAATTGCGCCACATCCTCTTCCATCACAATGCAAGGTAAAGTTGGCGAATGTTCACCGACAAGCCACAAATACTAGAACAATGAGCAGCCAGCGCTTAAGCTGAATGCTGCCCGGGAAAGCTCAAAACCACCCCGTCAATGAAGCAGCTTTGGCCGAAAGATGCTTATCGAGGCTCGCAGGTGACTAAAAATAGCTCGTCACCGCCGTATAAAACTGAAAAAAAAAAACTTAGAGAAATGGACGGAACTGACGAAGGAACAAACATAATCAAGGCGTAACTTGAGCAATAAATAAGCAAACTCTAAGAGACCCCGGAGCATTGGGAGACATGCCAGGAGTGTGTCCTGGCCGCCCGAGGTCTTTCATGGCTGGAGGGATACACCCGGATATTTAGACGCTGTGGTTTTCCAGCGAACCACTGCCGATGAGAGCCTAACCGCGAGCTACGGGGGCACGTGCCACGCACGTGCCGGGAACCTGCTCCGAAGTGCATGGGCGTAATCAAAGTTGGCCGAAGACCGAGCATTCAGTGGCGGCCCGAGATCACAAGGAAGTAGAAGGCTCTCTGCTCCGGTACCTTCGAAATTATTTACCACTGTTTTCGATGCCTCGAGCAGCATCCTAAACTACGGCGACGTCTTATTGAGTCTGCGGCTATGAAAACTCGGAGCGAAGGTTGTTTTTTTAGAAGTGTGACCATTTTGAGACAATCTTAACCAGCTTATTATTCATGAGATAAGAAGAGCTAAGCAGATAAACAATTGAGCTGAACGTTCTATTCCAGTGTATTGAGATTTTGTAGCTGAGAAAGGTGTTATACGTGACGGCGAATAAGCGGGTGCTAGATAGGGCATGCATGCTTCTGTGTTTAATAGAACAACGTTTCCTCGAAGCGAGCTGACAGTACTTGTTTCACCATAAAAGTGAGTACCATGACCTAACTTTGGGCATCACGAGTGGTGCCCATAACGCATGACATCCTGCCAGCTTGTAATGACAGCAGAGGTAACTTCATCTGCGATGTACTCAACATCTGTTTATCCGAAAAGTTTGGGCGTGGCAACTGAGGATGTTGCGCCTTCGTCAGGGGCTTTGTGGCAGAGGCTTCATGGCAGTTAGTTGCGGTGTGTGAGGCGTCCGGCGTCACCAGTTTATAGCACCACAAGACCCAGGACGTATAGCGTTTCATAGGATATTGCCTAATCAAGCGTCGCTGCATCGGCGCTCAAGTTGGTTGGTTTGTTGGTTGACCCCAGGTATGGCTCACCCACTACTGGGTAAAGGCGCTCAATGCAGTTCGCATGCCAACGCCTTCCGAATTTTCTTCTTCGTCGGCGTCCTGGCTAGCACGACGTTCGTTGCAATATCAATAAATTGAAACTGAAACTGAAACTTGCGGCAATCTTTATCAGTCAGTCGAAAGAAAACTGCTTGAGTCCTTTTATAGCCAGCACCGATGCCTTCTGGGGTTCACACTTTCACACAGTGGTTCAGTCAGCGTTCTTCGCTTCCTCGCTACTTGCATCATTGCTTTCCGTACATTGGTTGCGGTTGCGTAGCAGACGCCACCTTAGGGAACGACGAAGCCTCAGGCAAGATGGAATTAGGTGGCTTTCTCTCGCATGGCACGACTTCCCCGCACGAGGCAAGCGGCCACCCAAGGCACGCAGGCGCAAATCAGAGAGGCTTGTCTGGCCACGCGCTTTCTCCTGGACTCCACCGAAGGAACGAGGTCAGTGCGAACGGACAGAGGCACGACCGGAAGCCGCCGAGCAACCAGGAAGCGGGCCATCGATTCCGTGAGACCAGAACGCGCGCCACTGCCCGGGACGCGAATCTTCCATCGACGACGCTGCCTCGAATTGCGTCGAGCTGCGATAGACGCACCCTGCACCTCCTGCTATCAGTATTAGTACAGACGCTTGCTGCTCGCCCATGTTACGCCGTTGTAGAAATTGTACGCCTTCGGTGGGAGCCTGCGCTCGGCGACATGGCGCGCAAGCTTTACTCGTGCGGGTTGTCATGCATGAACATAATATTGTTATGGCGATGTTGCTCGATTAATCAATTATTCAATTAATTAAATAATTATTAATTAATTTATTAATTAATTAATTAATTAATTTTTTATGGCGTCTACTGTGCTGTTGCAGGTGCGTTATTGCGTATGTCTTGCCCCCAAAAGGTAGAAATGAAGTAGGCACATGGGTGTTGCATCCATTTACAATCCCCACTTAAGCTTACCTATAGATAGAAAAGGCATGAAGCTGTCTCTGAGTTCAGTAGCTGCTCTTATTTCAGGCATACTTGCCGACAATCCTTGCGATTTTTCAGTGATCGCAGGAAATATTTGGCGGAGTGATAATATGCAACACTGCACCTGAGTACTTCGCGCTCGGTAAGATTGTGTTCGCCACTGGCCACGCACGTACAACCCGTAACAAATTGAAAAGTATTCAAACATCATTCTCTCCGGCTTTAAAAAGGCACATGTGAATTGCACTTTTTCTACTACCAAGGTGGGAAGAAACTCGGTTATACTGGGCGTGGATTGGTGTCGCGTTTGCCAAGTGATACTCGTTTATAAGTTGTTGGGCCAACAGCATTAAATATGATACATTTGGCTGTGATGAAACAATCACGCGCCTCGTATATGTATCAGCCCACTTCATAGTACGGAGACGCCGGTGCTGTGTAGCACATTAGAGACACTGGACAGCAGGCCCCTGCCAAAACTGAAGATCTTAGGACAGTGGTCACAACGGACAGACGTAGTAAAGACAGCTGGAATACTAGATACTTTCCTGCGGTCTACGGGTCTGAGAGAAGACAATGACAGGCGACATATGGCGCTACGGAGGTTCATGCACAGAGTTTCCGGTTCCTTGCCTTTATGTTTCTCCTTTATTGCGTGTTTAAACCCATTTCCCCTTCCCTGCATGTAGGGTCGCAAATCGCTGTTATTTCTGGTTAACTTCATCGCGTTTCCTGTTTCTTTTTTGTCTCTCTCTCTCTCTCTGCAATCTCCTCATTATGAACACGCCATGCATACGCTGTCACAAATTCTGGCGGCGCGAGAAAAGTGCCATCTGCATTACCGAACTTGCTTCTCAGTCCACGTTCGCTAACAGTTGAGGGCAACGTCGCGCGTTTCCTCAACTTTTCTCGTTCTCGATAAAGTAGGGAGAAACAGACGCTTCAGAAAAGCTATAGCGAGAAACGGTCCGAGTGCGAGCAACCCTCCTCCGCCGTCCCTTCAAACGAAACAGCGTAGCCAGCGCGCTGACAGCCAGCGCCGTGGCTCGCGGCGTACTCCCAGCTGCGCCAATGTTTCCTCAAGCGCACAGCGAATGGATTCTATTGTGTTGCTGCTTCTTTTCTTTTCGACGAATTCTTTCTCTTCTTATCTTCCAACCATACACGTGCATCATGCGCGACGGGTGGTGCACGTAGGCTCCCATAAAACAAGAACATCGAGAGCGCGGCGTGCCTGCCTCAGGCCCCTACCGGAAGCTAGCGACCCAACCACGGAGGACAACACGCTGTGCCTATCTCTTTCTCTGGTGTGGCTTTTCGTTCCTCGACATACAAGGACGGAGGGAGCTTACTGACTCCGCAGGCTTGCATAGGTTTATAGGTTGGCTAGGTAGGATGGGTTGAAAAGTTGTTTTGGCGACTGTGACGCTGCAGACGCCAATAAGAGTTAGTTTCCTTGCTCTCTTTCTTTTGTGTGGGGAGCAAGTCATACGTTTGACCTATAGTTTCGCGCCGCTTGGCACGCGTCGCTCAAAGAGCGAATATCAAGGAACAGGGTAAACCTGTCGTGCAAGCTCTGAGGACAATCGAAAGACAGAGGCACCCCTGCCATGCATCCTAATGGGTATCGGGCACGCGAACTGTAGCTGACTTAAACAGCTTATTCTGGCAAGGGTTAAGACAGTTATTTGCTTTTTGTTCTTTGCGTAGCATCACGAACGTCCCGACCGGTAATTGAACGCTCGAGGTGCAGTCAATTGCGTCAATATTCTGACAATACCCAGATGTTTGCAGTCCTTTAACTTTCGTTAAATATGTGACTGTCTTTATGTGACAGTATTTTAAAAGGTTTGTGTATTCATGCCTTCTTTTCTTTTTAAGCATGTGCAGATTGAAGACTGACGCGCAATAAGCGGGGGGGGCGGGGGGGGGGCGGATATCTTGAACAATACGTATCTGAATAAATGAATAAGCGATAACTTTTACTGGAAAGTTATCACATGCATGTATTGGCTTTTGTGCATGCTCCTCCAAAAAAAAAAAATAAACAGTTGGCATGGCTAGAGCTTGTTCACGGTACTTAGAATAACATGTGTTGTGACTACGCAATTCATGCTTAAAGCGCCGACGTCAGCAGCACCTTAGTTCAGTTTCACTGTCGTTTCAGCAAGCAACGCTAATAAATTAGCCTCGCAATAATTTCATTTTGACGTAGAAATATTATTTGGCACAGTGACCTAAAAGGTAACCTAAAACGCATGCTGACGAGGTAATAGTGCCAATTTGCTCTGTAGATGGCGTGTACTTCAAAAAGTCGACCGAAGCCCGTAGTATGAATTAATGGACTGCTTAGGCTATCGTTAAAGCACAAATAAAAATGTTACATAGTGTTGACTTGTTTCAAGGCATCAATGAAGGAAAACAAAGATATTAAAGAGGTAGGGGAGCTCGGATCAGAGAACATGATGTTATTGCCCCCGGTATGCCTTCAGACATAAATCGGCTGTCTGAGTTTAAGGTTTAGTGACCTGCAGTTCTACCGGTCCGAAGCACCAACCTTCGCTCATTTTCCGCGTAATTCCTCAGAAGCAGTTTTGCGAGTCAGAAACCGCGACTACTGGGTGCAGTGAACGAAACGACGGAGAAGGAAGGTGGCGGGGGCGTGGAGGAAATCACTGAAGCGTGAATCTGGGCAAGAAAGTGACAAAAACAGCAATAAATAATAAAGAAAGTTCGAAAAAATTAACATACCCACATCTAGAGTTCATTGAAAGCTATAGAGGAAATAAATAACGGTAGCGGCTGTGTGCGAAAACATTCAGACGTGGATAAAGTGACTTGCACACGATTCAGTGCGTGAATTTTCGCTAATTAGGGCAATTCTACTGATGGTGCACTGTGAAGAAAGTATATAGGCTCTTGAACGAAGTATGTGATGGGGGTTTAATGTTCGTGAAAAGGAATTTACAAACCCTACATTATCCATAACGTTCCTGTAGACCGCTTTGGCTGTTTACACTGTTCATTGGGCTGTAGATGATCTGTATACTGTCTGCGAAATAGTTTCGTTAACACATTTGTTACCTTTGGCCAGTTGTGGTCTGTATGGACTACTTAGTATAGTTATTGAGCTTGTTGTTCAAGTATACAGAGGGTAGTCCATGAAAAGTATTAGGCCATATGACCTCCTTCAGGCTCTCTGCACCCTTAAAAAAGTTTGTAATCTTTGTGGCTTGTCCCACAAAAATAATTGTCACCTGCCTTGCTTGCGTTTACTTTCTTGGAACTCATCGCTCGCTGCTTTCCTCTTGATAATGCTGTGTCACGCTGATAACGCGCAAGCCGCACGTGGCTTGGAAGTACTGGGTTCACAGCATTAAGAAAAGGAAATGCGGTCAATGCAGACGGTGATTATCGTTGTGGGACAAGATAAGCCTCATAGGGTATAATTTTTTAAAGACTGTGTAGACAACTTATAGACTGCAAATAAAAAATGCTTGTATAGACTTTACGTTGGCTGTGTAAATAAATTTTCCGTGAGGGTAAGCCTCGAAAAGACGGAGCTGATGTAAAAAAAAAAAAAGAAAAGAAAAGAAGTGCACCACTAACCTGAGTAGTGTATAGTTAACTTCTAAAAAATCAGCACGAGGAAAACGGTGACACACTGGGCGGTCACGGGCAACTATCGGGTCTGCAAAAAGAAGCATGCACTTATGACGCCAAAAACAACGCACACGTAAACTTTATTCCCTTTGCTAGGCCCTCATGCGTACATGTTGGATTCCTCTTTTCTTCGGTGAAGGTGAGAATCAAGATTCATCTTTGTTAGATATAAATAAACCTGTATATGCAACACACAATGTCCACTTCCTCAACATGTAGTCCTCGTATTGTAAGCTTTACGCGCTGTATCTCGGTGTTAAACTCATTTTCCTGCATGTATTCAGCCAGGGGGCCAGCATTCTGGCGGGCTACACATATCTACGCCTAGAAAAAAAAACGTGAGACTAGATTTAGGCCATTATACGCACCTCCGTCTTGTAACTGCGCCGCTTATTTTGTGTTTTATAATTTCTTTAAAAAACTATCATACCTGATGTGCTTCCAAAGAGCTTGCGTGCAATGTATTACGTGGGGACAATACAAGATGCGGCACCGAAGTCCGCCAATAATCGCGAATAGCAGCGAGGCGTCTTGAATCTTTCAGCAATTGCGGCGTCGTCACAGAAATCGAAGGATCGTTCCAAGAGATTCCATATTGACTCCACGTGGCACGGTGGTCGTTGTTACCTGGAGTCGTTTTGCTTCTCTTGACCTATAGACCGCATCGTATCGGCGATAGGGTGCAGTCACGCATTACATTCGTCCCAGCACGCCGCCTTATCAGCCAAAGTGACCGATACAAGCTGCCTACCCGACCTCTGTGCCCCACATCTCTGATCCCTTTCTCCACTTCCGGTCGCCAGCGCTCTCAGGTCGCTGAACGTCGAGCAGCGGGGCGCCATGTAAGCGTCGGGTTCCAGTCATCGTCGGCCTACACAGAAGACGCATTGGCGGCGCTCCTGTTGCAGGTGATCTAGAATTCGAAGCATTCTACAGGTAGCTGAAAACGCTAATTGTATGAAATAGCGGACCTAGCGAAGTGATAGTAGATGGCAAGCTTTAAGAAATAGTGAAGCCGCAGTAGGGCAGGCTATCGTCCCTGCTTTTTCTTTCTTTCACACGCACACACACACACACACACACACACACACACACACACACACACACACACACACACACACACACACACACACACACACACACACACACACACACACACACACACACACACACACACACACACACACACACACACACACACACACACACACACACACACACACAACTTAAGAAATCCGTCAAGGGAAATTTTGTTGATGCTCATACGCAAAGTGGGCTGCATTGCGTAAGGGCATACAGCAAACTTCCCTTGAAGTATATTTTAAGTAATGTGTTGGTGCTGGTGTCTGTGTATATGTGTGAGAGAAAGTGTTCTATATATATATATATCAGAATCGGAATCAGTTCTATTTTCCTCAAGGCAAGGAAAAATGGACCCCAGACAAAAAGCTGCTCATTGAGCAGCTTGACGAGGCCTGAGGCCCTAGAGGCAGTGGCAACAGCAGCAAAACAGCAGTGTATGTCGTACACCCATACTAGAAGAAAAAAAAAAAAAGCAACTCGAGAAACAAGAAACTAAAAAAAAGAAACAAAGAAAGAAACTGTTCGCACCAAACTGTGACGAACGAGAAAAAAATATTTACATATATATATACCAATAACAAACCAATATTGTACACTGACATGTTATATTCAAATGTACACACGCAAACACCCGTAGAAGTGGCGCGCATACGCCCCTATATATACATATATGTACACCTACATATACATTTACATATACACGTGTACATGGCATATATACACACACCATTCAAGTGTACACGTGTATAACGTCAAGTTAAATATCTTAAGAAGAATGAACTGTTACAAAAAGAAAATGATATATACATATCTTTATGCATATTTCAAAAAGATCTATATATATATATTATTCTGAGGGGGGAGGGGGTGTTCCTAGCACGCTTTAGCGAAAGGAGACCTTTCGGTGCCTGCGACATTTATTGCTGTTTTTCTAAGCCTCCATTACCATTCACGAGCTCTGATGAAGACAGCAGCTTGAGGAGATGGCGGAGCTCTTCTAGGAAAAAATTGTGTGTTTTGGAGTGTTGTTGAAAAGGACGGAAGCAAAATATGATGAAATATACTGCAGGAGGATCAGAAAGAAAAGAATGAGCAAAGATGTACTATATAACGTAATGGACCGCGCACAGAAGCGTATTGCTAGTGTATTGGTTGTGATATCATGTAGGCGAGGGAGGGGAGGAAGTTTTCGCATGGACAAGGTGACCCGGCGTTGAGTAAATAGGCGATACGCACATCATTTTAATGAATGTCTAGAGGAAGCGTGCGTTGCGAAACTGTCGAATGTTCTAGATCTTTGGTCACAAACGAAACATCAGGAATAAGAGCGCTCATGAGTATGGCGTAGACTGATAGTTCGAGCACCTGCTGTCAGAAAACTTGGAGGAAGCTTAAGCTTCGCGTTTGAGAGGGGACCGTGACATCATTCAAAGATCCCCGACTGCTTCTCACGCTTCCCGGCAACTGCGACTTATGTAACATTAATGTTTACCGGGAAACGCTGACGGCGTACGCTGTGCACGAAGGCGAGGTTTCTGGTAGAAACGTGGCCTCATGCCTGGTCTGGTTCAGGAGGTCGTGCACAGCCGCGCGAGAAGAAAAAAAAAAACATTATTTTTAGGTTTCTGTTATTGTCTCGCTCTTTTAATATTTATGTCTGAGACGATTTAACTGAAAAGACATGCGCTGTCAGTGTTTTGTTTCATGGAATTTGTTTGTGGGTTGTCACTCGTAAGATTTAGGAATAACTTTCTCAAGAATGTAAGGCAAGGTATAAGCAACTGCAGTGGTAGAATGGTGTGGCAATATAACCCGCATATACCGCATGTCATATAGCAAGGCGTGGTGTATACATATACCTAAATATATACGGGAATTTTCGCTCACAGACAATGCCACTCACTCCGATGCCGACACCAAGTTTTCTGGGACACGAGGCCCTTAACGGAAACGCGTTAATATATTAGACACTAACCACACTGCCAAAATAAAATATACGTGTGTGCTGACTATGTCTGTGTCGTATACGCTCAAAGAAGATTTAGGTATGCACAGCTTGACGATGAGTTGAACATTATCATTGTTTATAAATACCTTTTTGTGTTATGACTTTATTAGTGGGAAAGAAAGTCAATAAAAAGTGCCATTACTGAGACCTTAGCTAGGGAGGCAGGAAGCTTGCTATCAGAAGTGATCATACATACTGGAATGGTACGTTGGAACTAACTTATTGCGAAACCATTAATCATGTGCACATATGACGCTATACCATCTAGTCAGCCATGCCGTGGTAGAATTTAATAATGACTGTGGCTAATAGCGTCTACTTTATTGCGGCCTTCCTCTTTCGACGACAATTGGCAAAACTGCGTGCTCCTGGTAATTGCGCAGGAAATCAGTGGCCGCATAATCTGCGCTAGCGTTTGCAGGTCTATTCTGGCCCCTATAGCCGGAACTGCTCTGCGGTCGTAACGCGTATTATGCCCACTTAAGGTGCTCGCGACGGGCCTCTCGCATTACGAACGTCTTATTTTAAGCAAACGGCCGAGAGCGCATCGCAAAGCAACGCGTGGCCTACTGGAACGATGCACATTTGTTACTTATATCACTGGCGATCCTGCGGAGATTCGAAAACACTTGGCCCTATCGCTAAACGCTTCAGGTCCTTTTAGCTGTGACGTTGGCCTGCACGAGGGCAAGTTTCTGGCATCGCACCAGATATCGTTTGCTAAGCGAAGCCTGAAGCAGGGAAAATTTACAGGGAAATGTTGGTTTACGGCATATTACATAATGAGATAAAGGAGTACAAGAATTTTGTATGTTGGTCTTCTTCTGAACCTAGTTTTCATTATTTCCTTTAAATCGAGCCTAGTCCCCGGCACCATCGCAAATGTTATACTGCCAAATTAGTCCACAATGAGGCGCACTGCTCAGATTAGTACGAAGTCGACCCCTGCTAATCTGTTAGGCGGGATCATTGAGGCTAGCAAAGAAACTTGAAGACAGCACATCGAGCTGACGGAACGGAAATATGTTAGGTGTAACTCTAACTGTTGAAGTTTGGTTGCCCGTACGGGTGCCCTGATCACAAAACGAAATACACAGCAGCAGTGATTGTTTATATAATCGTTTCTGTGCATTTCGTTTTGTGGTCAGGGCACTGTACTGGTGCCGAAACGTCAATATATGATGACTTAGAAGAGTTTGGAGTTTGGGGTCAATATATGTTTTATTTTAAACTGGCGACTGCCGTACAAATTTCGTCAGACCCTTGAATTTTAATCTCAAGAGGCACGCAACGTTAATTCCGACCACTAGAAAGCCAGTAGAATGACCATGGCACTGACAGCCTTCACATTAGTTCCACCACCTTAGTTCACTAGCAAACCGTTTCCAATGTGATAATGACGTCGTTTTAACCTTTGTGGCTGCTGCGTTTGCGCTAATACCAACAAAATGTCGCCATCAAATGCTCAAAACTCTTTTCTCAGTGCCTGACAGAACGTGTTGGGCAATTGCGCAGGGAGTGCTTGTTGACCTAGGTCCAAGTAAAGCAGTAAAAGAGGCTGTGACCTCCTCGTGTTATTTTCGCAGCGTTCTATTTGCACGTGATGAGGGTATTGCGCGAAGCAAAATGATGCTGTGAAGAATGCGCTGAGCCAGCTTAGGCGAACCGCGGACGCGCGGTCGGTATACCGTCAGCTGCAAAGGCTGCACCCATGGCTGCACAGGTATGTTTCGTTACAGCAGCATATTGCCACCCGGGATACATCGAGCGGTGCAAGTTTTGCCAGGTTGTATATGGGTCTTACTGCGGTGTGTACAAAGTGGGAGTTAGTAATGCATAACACAGTGTCATTAGAAGTCATTCTAGGGGCATCCAAATACCACATAACTGATACAAAGCCGAGTCCTAAATGTACATGTGTAAATATTACGGCAGTCGTAGCACTTTTAAGGTAAATGCATGCAAGATAGCCTTGATATTCAAATTTTCTGCCGTGAGTGAAGAGGCAGCGAAAAACATGCTGAAGTTTACCGGAAAACTTCGAGAAAAAGAACAAGGCCTATCTTTCACAACACCTTGTCTGACGACACGTAAGTAGCTATATGCTATAGGTGGGAAGAGAAAGATATTTATTGCTTCACTCGTGTGGCAATAATGAAAAACCACACAAGCGGGGGCTTTTATCTTGACAACTTGAGGGATCCAAACAGTGCAGGCACATTTGGAAGTGAAAAGCACTCAGACTGTGAGTGAGTTTTCTTGAAAGATGTTTCCAACTATAATATAAATATATTCGGGACCTTGCAAATGACAGCGGTGACACTGACAACAAGTTCTTTTTTATTTTATAGCTTACATCCACGTGGAACAAGCTTTCTCACGCTTGAGAGTATTCAACCTTGTCCTTTGGGTTTTCACGCTTCCTTCTTTGCCTTTCTCTGGTTTCTGATGTAGGAATAGGGTCTGCAGATAAACTTGAAACCGTTTATGCGACAATTTATTATAACTACTCTATGCCTAATCTGACGTGAGCAGTAAATCACGTTGAAAAAATAATATTGACTTAAAAACAATAATCTTATATCTCCTACAATTAACTCCGTACGGAAGGCAAACAGGTCTTTGAGTGCTCAATTGAGCGACGAAGGGCATGTTCAGCCTAGGTTGTTTAAGGAGGTTTGCGTGTTCTAACAGAAAAGGGCGCTGGTAAAGCGATACGAGCTCTAGACGAGCTCGGAGTTGGTTTATTTGCTAGTTCATGTGCGTGGCCTACTACTACCCGTGTCAGGCGGCGTATTTCGCACAAAAGTATGTTTTGGTACCTCTTAGGTCTCGCGAGGCTCTCATTAAAATGACTTGGGAAGAATCAAGCTACACATTACCTGAAGACAGTGTACAGATTTAGTATTACGCACAGGGCGGGAGGAAGGAAAGCTGGTAGTGGCTTTTGGGGAATGCAATGTCGAGAAATCTATACGTCAGTTACCTCGGTCAGGTATAAGCATTGCATTGTCTTTGCACGTGTAGGACACTGCGCGAAGCTCGAGGGAGCCACAAACTCTTGGCTACGGTGGTGTTTAATCTCCTGTTTGAAGCACGCACTGTCAAGGGGATAATATATGCATATGTTCCCGTGGCGACTTCTACAGACATGGTACAGAAAGTTGGAATCCATCGTGTGACACGCTTGGCATTGAGGCTGCAGTATTTGAAATCTCCCACAAGCGTCAAATTCTTAGTCTTCCAACTTAGTAAATCGTCCATGGCGTTTTTTTGAGCGCAAATTTCACCGGCCAGTCAAGTGGAAGACAGAAACCCTCTCAAAGGAAATGGCCTAAGGGGGATGGCGAAAGGTCACGATCCATTGTTTCATGCTGAAGTGCTGACGCAACGCCCACGGCTCATCAACGCGCACTCACCGTTCTTTTCATTCGCGCCGCAATTTCTCCGGTCGCGAAAGTAGGGCGCACACTCGTGGTCGACGAGAGAGCTGCCGGCTGTTTCGGACGCGCGCGCGCATTTTGTGGGCCGCGCCGTTCGCCGGACCACGCGGTCGCCACCCGGCAACGGCGGCGGCCGAGCGCATCGCCAGCGAGCGCCCACCGGTTGCGGCATTTCTCGCCGCGGCCCCGCTTGCGAGTAGCTTTCACGCACGAGTAAGCTGGCAAGCTCTCGCGCGAGATCGAGTACATCGATAACTCAAAGTCGGCTGCGCCCAGAAAGAAAAGGCTGCAGAAGTAATGTTGCTGACGTGGCATCATGTACAGCTACGTTGTTCGAAGCATGTTTAAGGGCGAATTTCAGTCCCAACTACAAAAGATACCAATGGCGGCGTTTACACGAATGTCAAGTGGCGCATCGCATTTCTAGCGCATCACATTTATGTAAACGGTGGTAATTCATAAAGCGAATCGCATTCATGAATAACCGGTGTAGTGTGAGGTGGCGTAAGTCTTCTCGCGCGGTAGATGTAAACGCTGGCGTATCCCATTGAGGGAGAGAGGTAGAGTGAGACAGCTCCCAGCACATGTCCTCCTCCCCTCACTGTTGAAATGCACTCTCCGTAAACAGGTTGCTGCTTCTTTCGGACGAAGGGGGATGCGCAATTTGTAAGCATAGCATTACCGTGGTGCTCTATGAAAGACTATATACGATGCAGTCGCACTCGCGTTAGCACTACAAGTTGCCTTTACGCAACTACACTGCCGAAAGTCGCATCAAGACAACAAACAAACAAACAAACAAACAAACAAACAAACAAACAAACAAACAAACAAACAAACAAACAAACAAACAAACAAACAAACAAACAAACAAACAAACAAACAAACAAACAAACAAACAAACAAACAAACAAACAAACAAACGAACGAACAAACGAACAAACAAGCAAGCAAGCAAGCAAGCAAGCAAGCAAACAAGCAAGCAAACCAGCATGCAAGCAATCGAGCAAAAAAACAAAAAACAAAAAACAAACAAAAAAGCAAAGAAGGAAAGAACAAATTGGTGACATACTCTGATGAACAGTTCTGTCAATTTTTTGATTACTCGCAATTAGCGCATCGTTTTTTGTTGTTGTGTGTCAATATATATATATATATATATATATATATATATATATATATGAAAATTGGTTGAATGTGAACTCGAAATTACAAATGCTGCGTTTGAGTAAAACTCTTGCTTGGGCTAGTTGGTTCATGCTTGAAGTAGGTAAAGGCAAGGCGCATAAGACCAGGACTTAGGACTTAGGTAAAGGCAAGGCGCCCGTCTTGTCGTTTGTGTTCTTCTTCCTAAGTCCTGGTCTTATGCGCCTTGCCTTTACCTACTTCAAGCTGCGTTTGAACCGTATAGTGAACGGTCGGAGTTTCGTACAGTAGAGTTGTGCTTATTGTTCCTATATATTTTCATACTTTTATCACTTAAAAGGTAATTCACTATTTTTTTGAAAATTACACACCGTATTTAGCTTTCTTCGTGTTCATCGGTACTGTTTTCAACTTATAACTGGTGCCAGCCATTTAAATCGTGCGGTAAGTGAGGAGATTCGTCTGCGTCGATATTTTGCATTATTTGCGCGTCTTTCATGTGCATCTCCAAGAGACGCTTTCTTGTGATTTGTTTCGGTAGAAATTTAAAAAAAAACTTATCTTATTATGTACTCATTCCTTATATTGTACATACTGTAGCCAGGACAAAAGGTTCGTGACCTATATTCCACAAGCAATTCACAGAGAAGTTACAGGCAAGAGTGACGTCAAGATGGTCCTGTCGACACTTTTCGTTGGCTTCTCAACCGCTATCTTGTCTATTTTGGAACAGTAAAGAATGAACAAAATGAGGGAGAAAGGAGGGAGAAAGGAGGGGATGTCAGCCACTGTAAATACCGGCTGGCTACCTTGTGATACTTAAGTGTTGCAAAAACGAGGTAGAAAGATTTGCGAAAGTCGAAACGAGCAAGCGATTCGCGCAAACGCTAGCAAGCCAGAGATATTGCGGTCTGAAATATGAGCGCACACAATTTTCTTGCAGTGGAGCAATGCGCGTTCATTGTCTTGTAGGTTGATGTGTCGGCTAAATAATATGTTGCTCATTCTGATGCGAATACTTAGCGTATTAGGAGAAATAACACGTTTGCGGCACTCATGCAATTAATGAAAAAGACTTCGCTGTCGCTATACGACCCAATTCTTGAGCGTCTGTAACGCGCCAGCTTGTATGAACAATGAAAGCAGGCCGGAAATGTTTATTTCGCAGTATGAAAACTAGTATGCGATCCCTGCGGAAAAAGATGTTGTGTATCTGCAAGTGTCATTTAATGGCTGACAGCACTGCTTAGCGCCTTGCATCATGAGATTTTAATGGCATGGTGTCATTGACGCAACAATAACATAGATGGTTAGTAATTAGAGAGAGAGAGAGAGAATGAAGAGGAAAGGCAGGGAGGTTAACCAGATATGAGCCTTCTTTTGTTATGGTGCCATGAAACTGCGCATTCAAGAAATGAGCTAGGGACGTGTTTTCTTGCTCGCATGAAAGTATGCAAACGCTAGCGCATATACATAGCAAAGCGCAGCAGCTATTAAATGCTACGCATCAGCTTTTCTTAAAAAGCTCCATACGGGTAGACCTTTTATGATGCTTGCAAAAGTTTCACTCAATTTTCTTCTCAATTTAGCCGTAAAAAGCCATAACTAAGAAGTTATGAAGTATGAAATATCATAACTATGAAGAAGTTAAAACTAAGAACTACTAAACATATAAAGAAGTAGATAATAAATGTATTTAAAGGGGTCTTTGCTGAAAGTGTAAGGATTACTGCGCGATGAAACAATGGATTTATGGATGTAAAGGCTTTGCCAAACAAGACGGGACAGGGCGTGTGTTTCAGTTCACAAAGTATAGTTCCAAGCGGAAACCACCGTTTCTTTAGCTGGCCGATGACATACACTATTGTGCACAAAATGTTTTTAAGTTGTTTTTTCTTGTACAAAAGTAAGTACCAAACATTGAATTTGCCGCATTCTTTAAGCGAAGCCAGTTTTTCTCACTACGCTGCTTTTTAAACCGAGTTGCCAGGGCCAATGCATCGCAGCCGGCGTCTTTTTCGATGCTCTGTGAAGGGAAACGGGGGCAAAAAACCTTTCGACATTGACAAGAGAAATTCCGGTTGCCTGAGCGACGCAAGATGGCGTCGTCGCTGGTCCTATGCTTTCGATGGAGTCGCTCCCACCGCTGTCACGGCACGCCTCTCGCTGCTTCGTGACGCAAGAGACGCCGCGCATCAGGGCCAGGGGATGCGCTGTCGCAACGCTGTCACTGTCTCAGCGTACTTGAAAGAGGTTGAACGTTCTCTGGGAAATCTCAAAACAAGCATAGGTCTGTGCCTGAGTGAACGCATCCACTGTCGAGCGTAATGGCGCGAATAAGACGCTATTTCTGTTCAATTCCTGTGAGTTATCGAAAGATTGGGCAATTAAGGGTTGGATAAACTGAATGCTTCGGTGAGACACTTCTGATTCCGTTTCACGATGTAACATCTCCCTTACCCGTCTACTTCATTCATTTTTTTAAAAATTTTTCCAACAACGCCTGGTGAAGTAATTTCAACAGTTAGGACCCTTACAGCCACTAGCGCTGGCCTCGATAATATTAACGCTTACCATATTAAAATGATCGCACATCGCTAACGTTCTCTCAGCAATCATTATCTTGATTTTTAAAACTGGTGTTTTCCCACGTGAACTCAAGCGTGGTCGAGTCATTCCTGCTTTCAAAACAGGTGATCGCACGCTTACACAGAATTATAGACGTATTTGCGCTCTTCCATTTTTTAGTAAAGTTAGTGAAAAAAACTTATTAAAAAGCGTCTAACAAAATTTTTAGATTATTTCAGTATTTTTTCCCCCTATCAGTTCGGCCTTCGTTCTGGATTTTCAACTAATCTAGTACTTATATCTTTGACTGATTATCTTAAAAAAGCGATTGATGAAGGTAAATTTGCAGCCTCGATAGTCGTTGATTTATCCAAGGTCTTCGACAAAATTAATCACACAATTCTCTGCGCTAAACTTGAAGCCATTGGAATAACTGGTCCGCCACTACTTCCAATCCACAGCTACAAGATAGAAAACAAGTTGGTAAAATATCTGGGTACTACTCCAAAGAAGCTACTACTAACATAAGTGTACCGCAGAGCTCCACATTATATCCCCATACTTTTCCTGATTTATATTAATGATCTGCCTAGTTGCCTCTGCTCATCGAAGTGCATTTTGTACGCTGACAACACTACTATATTTAATTATAACAATTGTGTAACAACTCTAACAAGTAAGCTAAACGAAGATCTCGTGGAAATTTCCACATGATGTGAACGTTTTGTCGTTTTTGCCTCGCATCTGCGATCGCCTTAGCTCCTTCAATATATTTCCATCAACGATCACCTAATCACTGCAGTTGATCATTGCACCTATTTAGGTGTGGAATATGATCGCTACCTTAAATTTTATCTTCACATAGCTAAAGTAAAGAAGAAAATGGCATATGGTATGCGCGTTCCAATCAAAGCACGACCATATTCCTCATTTTCTACTCTTATGTCGCTTTATTATGCTTCTGTTCAGTCTCATATTAACGATAACATTGAATCACGGGGAAACACTTATAACAGTCACCTAACTTCGTTGGAAGTCATTCAAGATTGAGCTATTCACCTAATAATATTTTCATCTCGTAGGATTAGCGAAAATCAGTTATCACATGCAGATAATATTTTGAATGTGACTCAACTTGTTAAATATAACCTGGCCATTTTTGTTTCTAAGGCACTAAACAATAATATTCCAGTAACCATCATTGCAAAGAGATACCTTATTACTATGAACAATACTAGATTTGCAGGGAATATGAACTTCATTTTACCCTGCGTTCGCAGCAACTACGGTAAGCAGTCACTACCCTTTTCAGCTTCATCTCTCTGGAACGCATTGCCATTTACATTAATATTGCTCAAAGCTCCCAGATTTCATATAAAACTTAAGCAATTTCTTTTAGCTTTTTCTGACTTTCCTTTTTGAGAGTAGTATGTGCTGTATTTTTAACTTTAACTTTGTTTCTATATTTGTCTTCCGCATTTTTTCACTTTTCTTGAAAAAGCTCTCTTTGTAGTTTTCCCGATTATTGACTAATCCGAAGCCTTATTATTGTTTAATGTATTAAACTGCCTCTTTTCAGTTCATTTATGTCTTGTCTCCTAAAAATGTTAATTGTAGTAAATTTTACATATCGCCATTGTTGCTTGTATTATCAATTGTCATCATGTCATCATCTTGTCATCATGCACAGGAGGTCCCATTTCAGTTTATAACTACGGGACTTCCTTCTGTATATGCGTATGATGCAATTATCCCCATTTTTGTCATGGATAAGCTGATTCTGAAAAAAAAAAAAAGATAGCGAAGCTTTCGGCTCTTGTGTCATTATGTTGCGACACTGAGAGAGCACTGCAGTTATGTTCCATGACAGCTTGAGTCTTAAGGGCGCTGCGCATTTTATGTGATGATACGCTGTCGCTATAATTTGACTTACGTCTCCTGCACTAAATGCGTTGCAACGACTACCTTTGCCGTTGACAGGCCGATCTCGACACTTAGAAAACTTCTGCATTACGCACCGATAATTTTGCAAAGACAATTGCAGACTTTCGTCCAATGAGAGAAGCTGCAATGGAGAGCTTAAGATTAGTTCTGATAGCCTGTCAAGCTTTTTTTTTTTTTGAACGTGCAGTAAGTGTAAGTACGCGGGTGTTTATTGCAGTCCGTTCCTATGAATGCGGCCGCGGCCGCTAACATTTGAACCCGTGACCCTGGTACTGTTGCCGCGCCGAGCTCTTCAACATATGTCTGACAAGGCAAGCGAAAAGCCAGTTTCAATCATTCATATCTGTCACTATTCCTCTACTGACAGCGTGATACTCGACACTGGTACTGTGTTTCCGTGTTGCTGACCAACAGGAACGCCTCGTTGTGCCCTCGAAACCAATTACAAGGTTACCGCATTAGGCTTCACCAAGTTGTATGGGAGTTGCGTTAAGCAGCTTAGCCACGCGAGGTACAAGCGATACAGTTATACACTTGGTTCCCCCAGGAATGCCTCTTTTTCCGGTTAATTAATCGACGGCAAATTAGAATAGACACAATTTTCTGGCTTCGTCAGCGCGATTTCGGCCACTTATACATGTCATTCCAGACTGCGTGAACTCATCAACAACCAAGCTCGTATAAAAAATTGACAGTCACTTAAGCATCCTTACGTGATTTGAATGCGGAAGCATTCTGACTTTTCTTATTGATTGGTTACGTCCGTCATACGCGACTTCATACATTTTCACTTGTCCTTCACAAATATACTTTAATTGTACCCTAATCCACCTTGCTGTAATTTGTACCAACATTACTTCACCTCAATACACTTTAATCCACCTTAATCCACTTTATTCCACGTTAATCCACTTTAATTCACCTTAATTCACTTTACTCCAGCTTAAGTCACCTTACCCTACCTTGCTATAACTTTAATTCTGTGTTACTACTGACAAGTCGCTGTGTTACTACTGACAAGTCGTTATACAAGTCGTTGATGGTGTCACTGATAATGATGATCGTTACCCACAACGCCGGCTTTCTTGCCTCATGGCACATATAATGCTTTCGCATTAATAACGGAGTTTAGGACTTTGCTCAGTAGCGCCGTTGCACGTGCGAACTACGAGCAGAGCCCCTCCCTGGACTGATGCCGCTTAGAGACAGGGATACGTAGTTTCATCTTTTCGGCACTGTAGCTTCGGTACGGCAGGAGTGGTGCCGTTGCCCTATAAAGGGTTGGATTCCGTAGGCATCAGGTAACGCAAATCAACGACACCTCCAGCCCTTGTCAGCAGTCATTGCCACCGCAACACGACCTCACCGTGTTCGCGATGTGCGAGCGTCACGGCAAGGGTTGCAGCAACTCGAATTTGAACGGCACGTCGTCTCGGAGGGAGCGACGCGGTGGACGAGCGCGCTGTAGAGTGCGTCCCGGGGCTGTTTCGGCGTTCCGTCACGCAAGCGCAGTTCTACCCGTGCAGTCCGCCTGGCTCGCTGGCTGTCGCCGCACATGTTGCAAGCCGAGGGCGCTGCTGCTCATCCGGTTTGCATAATGGCTGGGCGAGATGCCGCTTGCTGCACCCGCCCCGGGCACCGACCATCCCTTCCCCCCTTTTCACTGTTCATTTGCAGACACAGGTCAAAGCACGCAAAGAATACGTTTTTGTCGCGCAATAGCTAAGTATTATCTAAATCAGCCTTGGAAAGTCCGCCAGAAGGAAATGGAGGTTGGTGAAGCGAAGAACTTCAAAAAATGTGCGCCTCCATCCATGCACAGGCGTTGAACCTTCGGTCTGAGGATTCTCAAGCGTGAGCGGCATCGCCCGTGGCGCACTGCGTGCCTGATCTGCCGTGTCACAACGATAGAGTGGACCTAATGAGGTCTCCAGTGACGCATGAAATATTGTGTCACGTCGGAAAGAAATTGGCCATGAGTAGATGCACGGATGGTATCATGAATGTGATTGCGCCTTTACGTGAAGTGTATATTGGAAGTGATAACGTCACATACCAAGACCTCGTGACTACTTGGGCCATACCAATGGGTTGGATGTGGTGAAAAGGCGGTTGCAAAAATACTACTCAGGTTAATGGCATAACGCTTTCCGCGTACAACGACGCTGGGCTTCGGCGTGTGAAATCTGCTTGTAGACAGATTATAAACGAAACAGTAATGCTTTCGTATTTTGTAAAATATGTTGTAAATAATGAATGAATGAATGAACAGCCATGTTTACTGGCTTCCAAGCAGGATACCTGAAAAATGTTTTCCCGAGTAGAAAAGCTACCGGTCAAAATAATGTGACCATTCCAGGCGACGTTCATGTAACGGTGATGTTTGCCTCATGAATAATCCAAAAGCGCCTATTATGTTGGGAATACTTAATTTCGTTGTGCGCCAAATAAATATTGCAGATCATCTAATATTTAAACACTAGAGGCATTTGAATATGTTTTCTTTCAATAGGAAGAAAGGATGTATGTTAAGTGACGTTTGCGTTAATTAATCATGTGGCATAAATGTTGAAGACGTTATGATGTTTGAGTTCAAGAGATATTACCTCATATATTTCTGAAATTACGGCCCGGTACCTGCGGTACTTGACCAGTCAGGTGAAGCAACGTTCTGTTTTCATGTCACCTATAAAAGTCACTAAACTCGTTTTTGCTCATTTACCTACTTCGTCGACGCTCTTGTGATAGGGCTGCACATTTCCATAGGCGGTGTTCACATTTATTATTGCAATTTTGTTTATAAGGAGGTTGTTACAGTGAGATAGCAGATATGGATTTAACCTCTTCAAATATGGACAGAAAAATATTGACCAAGTAAGGACAAATGAACTAACCAGGAAGGAATACTATACCTTAGGATTTACACATGTGTACGCTATCGTGTTGAGCTATGGGTTATTTCTCGCAGTCGCCTTCTTATCCCCTACACAAAGCCCCCCATTCGTTAAATTTTCTGTCTTTGTTCTGTAACATGATCTTGGATTGTAGCGCGACGGGACACGGACGCAGACAAGAAGCAGTGTCCGTGTCCCTTCATGCTACAATCCAAGATCATGTTACCGTACCAACTCGCCCAACTTTCTATCCTTTTGTGCTGTACACTTCCTGTTGACCTGCTCAAAGAGTGCAAAAAATTGTCTTTCTGTTCTATGGTCACCGTGGGCCAGCTGGAGCGTCGAGTCACGTTTTAGTGTGAACTTCTTTTCTTTTTTCCCGGTAGCTCAGCTATTCATGGAAGTTGAAGAAGATGGCCTAAAGGCAACTAGTGGCGCAAGACCTACTGTATGGCTTTAGTGCCGGCAGACACAAAGACGCGAGAGATTGTCGGTTACAGACGTGACCGCCAAGTCCTCATTTTCACACAACAAAAGGAAATGTAGCAGGTAACTGGGGCTAGAATCTTTAGCGTAGTGGTATTTAGGTTGCCCTCGTAGTTTCTGTTGGGTCAAGACGCATTTCCCAGACTCGTCGTTTAACTTGGTTACGTGTATTCCGGCCAGGTCGAAAGGTTCATTAGCCATTGAAGATTTCCTAGAGCAACACCGCGGAAAGTTCGAAGTAATGCTTTGGTAGCTTCCCTCTTCGTAATTGTACTAGTGCCGATATTTTCGCAGCAACGATTGTGTTACAAAGAAAGAACACGGTCTCTTACGAGAAATTGACTCAATGTATCCCCGTTCCGCTGACGATGTAGTGAAACGGGGAAGAGAAAGAACGTGAAAGCGTCAAAGTGGTCGTTGTCGTTCTAAAGTGTAGTGCGACTCCATCTAGGATTTCGATGCGCCAACTATTCCTTGAACTTGTTATGGTTCACTTGCCCGCGTTATTGACCTGCCTCGGCACCGAACGCAGCTTTCCGCTTGCGCTCCCGGCGCACGCTGCCAAGCGTGTATGCGGCTCGCCTTGAGACGGCACTGAAGGCCTCACTGGGCGTGTGCCTATATGCTGTAGGACAGGCGCGGGAGAACGGCCTTCGCTGGTGCGGACATTGGCCAGAGAGTGGCACTGATTGACCGATCTGTAGCTTTTGTTGAAAGTACCGCAACCTTCCCGCGCGCATGACCCTGGCTCTTGGTGAGACTAGGAAATTCAGGGCGCACCGCGAGGAGGTGTGATCGTCGAATGCAAGTTTGTATGATATTCCCTTCCCAGACCCTTTCGGATTTCGGTATGTGACAGCAGTACCCCACCTACGTGCGGAGGTTACTTAGTGCAGCTGCCCGGAGTGAGATTCTCGGCCGCCGCACCATTCTGATGGGAATCTGCGGCCTAGTTAAGCTGTTTGCAATAGGTTTTAGCCAACAGTTACCACCAGAGCTCTTGTTTTCTGCAAATAATATGTATGTATGTATGTATGTATGTATGTATGTATGTATGTATGTATGTATGTATGTATGTATGTATGTATGTATGTATGTATGTATGTATGTATGTATGTATGTATGTATGTATGTATGTATGTATGTATGTATGCAAAAACACTCGTTTAACGAGATGTCGGTACATGGTAAAGGACCCCAGGTCATCAACATTAACTGGAAGTCTGCACTTAGACGCCTTTCTGGTCTCTATGTTGTTTCGGTGCATTAAACTCTATCACCCATCAGTGCCACCCCACGGCATAAAGCAATTTTTGCTGTTTATATGTTGACTTTTGAAATAATGTGTACTACCATTATCGCATACATGGGTCAACTTTCAGAACGTGATTACTTAAGCGCTTGGACTTCTGCACGTTGTACGACTCCAATGTACGCACCTTTGCGGTCACGCAAAGGTGCAAGTATCAGTGCAAGTATCAGTGCACTGATACTTTGCAAGTATCAGTGCATCCTTTAGCACTGCAACTCAAACTGCGATGGAAAGGAAAGTTTTCATTTAAGCCACGCCACAGACTAAGGTATGCCGAAGCCTGAGCGCTCGAATTGCAGAATTGATATTTAAGTAGACAACCACCATAGAATTCATAAGATGGCAGTGTTAATACTGTCGCTGGATAAGATAAAAAATAAATAAATAATGGCAGTACTGCAGGAAGTATTGTAGCGTTTCAAGTAAAATGAGTGCAAGCAAACTGTTATTTGTCGAACCATACTACGGGCTTATACATATCGTAGAGAGGCCCTGGACAAACGGCATAATCCAAATGGTTTCAGATCCTGCTTGTTCTTCGTTGGTGTACGGTGTACGTTTCAGCTTAAATGATCATAAAGCAAGGCTAAACTTAACAGGGGTAATTAGGAACCCCGCTAATGTTTGAGCATTAACGTTTGGTGCAAAGCACCCTTTGTAGCTATTATCGGCCGCACTTTCATCGAAAGCCTTATATTTGAGTTGCGGTGTCACGTACACGAGCTGGTTCTTCTCGCCTCGGAGACACAGCAGAAATAGCAGTGCCATCAGAACCGGTTTAACGGCGTCACTGTTGTTTGGCCAGCGCAATACCGGCGGAGGTTTCCAGGGTAGTTTCTATAGCCCGAACGATTTCATTGCGTGATATGTCTCGGGCAATAACATCGATATATCGTGGTACAGACTTGAAGGGATGCAACCCCGTGAAATTATATTATTTGAACGCATAAAAGTTACAAAAATAGCTGAATTCGTGTTTATTACGGTGTGCAAATATATTGCTTCAAAAATCAGGCAACAAAGAAAAATTAACACGAAACGCGAGGCCTCGGCCTCTGCAAAGACAGTGCCAGAGAATTGGACCATTGCTGTCCTGCTCAGTTAGCGCGTAGATAAAGGCTCCAAGCGATGTCTTGGAAGCTCTTTACATCTAATATTCGAAGTAAGCTGCTTCAGCATGAAGCAGAAATAGTTGACATGTGTATCGTTTTGAAAGAACATGTGATTACGATATAGAAGAAAAAAAAAAGGAAGAACATGACTCCGATATTCCGGACGTGTGCGGTCAGGCGTAACGGCCTAACCGTATTATAGCTCAGATGTGTATAAGGATGGGATGCTGCCTGAGGGTATCTGTTCGGCAAGGTTTTACGCGATTACATCTTATCTCGGATGAGCACATGCTAACCTTCCACAAACTCTCCTATGTAAAGAGAATGCGCACACATCACATCACTGCTCTCTAAACTGGATCACATTAAGAGAGCTTGCTGGGCTGCAGCTGGAACCTGATCTGAAAAATCTAGAAAAAGTTAAGCAGATCCAACACCCATGCCAATATGTATTTGGGTGCGAAGCTTTAGTGAAGCGGACAAATAAATGAAATACAACTAAACGCGACGTGTACGACTGGGCTTATGTTCATCCCGTGGAACGTGTGATCTCCCACAATGTTTTTGTCCATGCTCCGCGCAGGTCATAACCTTAATGTCATGTGATGTTTAGGTTGATGGAGTACACCGTTCGCGAGCTACGCCGCATTGATAATACCGGTTCAAGCTGGTGCACAGTGTGAGACGTCGACGCAGTCGTGTGACGACGACAATAGCGATGTGTGACGAGGGAAGAACGATGATGAGGGGGAGTACGGGGAGCACAGAGAGGTTCGACGCACATGTATATGCACGTAATGCTTCTGCACCTCCTGTGTCCCGCTGGCACGTACCCACATTAAAGGTCTGGCCAAGAATGGTCAGACCTTGTGGTGCATGCAGAAATACATAT
Organism: Dermacentor andersoni; assembly: GCF_023375885.2. Taxonomy (NCBI): domain Eukaryota; kingdom Metazoa; phylum Arthropoda; class Arachnida; order Ixodida; family Ixodidae; genus Dermacentor; species Dermacentor andersoni. Next base: position 177,783,910 of record NC_092818.1, read on the forward strand.
TGGTCCAAGAACGAAGTAGCTAAAAGTAAACAATTTTAAGAAAATCAGATGAGATATTGAATATCGTGCGCTTGCTATATTGGGAGGTATTTCTCCCTTAGAAGCATCTACGAGCCGACATTATATTTACAGTTTTGTGTCGTGATTTACTGTATAGCTACACAGAACAGAGGTGCCTTCACTCACTCTATTTCGTCGGTGAACATTGAGGGCTTTAGTACACTGAAACCCGGTTCGCGTGCCTATCAGGTGAGGAAGTGACGGCCCACGCCAAACGCGGACGAAATAGGAAAATAAAGCTTCGACTTAATGGTTAACTATGGTGCTAGAGAAACTTCAGCGTCAGACATGATCGAACTAAATACAGCATAGACAGAGAGAAAAGCCAGCGAACTAATGCGTAGAAATTTGTTTGATTGTAAAGCCCGTGCTCCCGCTTTATAAGAAACTGGAAGCGATGTTAAAACTAGTAAACACAAGACCGATGCGGTAGGAAGCTAGGCGTTCGGCGCAAGCAAGCCTGCAATCGATGCAAACTTCCGTTCTACGAAGGCCCAGAGAGTTGGCACGCCGTTTCGGCAACTGGAAGCATGCGCCTTGGGCGGAAGTGAATGGAAGGAGGTCTGGAGGTCTCTGTTCGGGAAGGGCGTACACGGCGTCCTTTAGCATTCCTGCTATAATAAATTCCGATGACAGCATCTGCACGTGCCTCTTGCTACACTTGCGACGCCAGCAAACGTAAACACTGGAGCGCGATACCCGACCACACCCATCAATAGTACAGCGGGACGCGAGGTTCTCTTCTTCCGCATTATTCGAAATCACGATGGCGGCATGATAGCCCGGTATGTTTATTCCGGTTGTCTTAACAGAGCTGCCGAGTTTCCACCACCATCGCGATCATGCCACTGTGTTGCGCTTTGATTTTTTGCGATCACCTGCTTTCTATCCAGCTGGCTCATCAGACACATCTTTGCGGAGGGTTCAAAAGAGGGAAAAGATTGAAGCCAAACCAAAATATAGCAAACCGGATAAAGCGAATTATCCATCAAATTTAAAACGAGAAACATACTGACCGGTACCTATGTAATATAACTCGCTCCTAACGGTATGTCTAACTCAAGGCTTGTGCGAGTATCTTTAACACGAATATGTTAGTAGGCAGTAATTGATTCCCGTTCCAAGATTTGGGAATGGAATATCGAGCATGTTGGAATTGTAGTTATGGTGGAACAGAGAAAGAAGCCTTCTACCAAAGAGGCACTTCGTCGTAGTCCCCCTTATCTGCCAGACAAGCTCATTGTGCTTAGGAGGATCAGCATGATATGAGTATGTATGTATCCAATTGAATAAACTTGTATTATGTTGTATTGCATGATAACGTCAGGTAAAAAGGTGCTCAAACAAAAAGTGGCAAGTAGCCAAGCAATGTCCGCTTTCGTAACAACTCGGCCATGAAGCACTCCTCCAGCCTTGCAATCTTCGCTGTGACTCACAAGTGGAGGGAAGATGGTGTTTCATGACAGCCTATATACTGTGACCAGAGACAACGGACCAGAAAGTCTAGTTCTCTTCCGGTGTCTGCCTTGTCGGGGAATACGCTGTTCCTCGTGAACAACAACAACAACAACAACAACAACAACAACAACAACAACAACAACAACAACAACAACCTTATATTCTTGCAACCAAGCGGGGTGGAAGTTGCATACATTCTTTGATAATTGTCTGGCCCATCCCGCATGTCGAGGGGGCATTCAGTTGATTATCCTTCAGCGATTTAACGTTGCCTTTTATGAAATTTTCTTGTACTCTCCTGTTCTCCGTAATTGAATGGCAGAACGTCGCGCCACGGCTATCGCTGCAGGAATGGCCAGTCGGCACAGTAGATGATAAGAAATGAATGGAATAAGACGAGAAGGATCCTTGCATTATACCGCACTTGAGTTACAAACACACCCGAAGGAAACCTATTTAGTTGCTTCTTCTCTTGCACTACAGGTAGTTCATTGATCAAGGATTAAAAAAAGAAGCTCTACATAAATAATTTCCAAAGAAATAAAGACAGCGATAGAGAACTCTATGCACCTTCGTTTACGCACCGGAAACGGGCACAAGCACTTAATTTTGCAATATAGAGTAGGTGACAGCTTGTTTCTCGATCTTATGTATGTTTGTTAGCATAGGAGCATCGTTTCGCTTTATGAGTTACATTTCGGGAGAGTTATTTTTTATGTCACCTAATAATTTTTTGCGAGATTATCTTGTTCTTAAGAATCTTGTGAGCCTCCTCAGCGATGGATCCTGAAGCGAAAGCCTTGACCGCCGATCTCGAATCAGTGAAGATTCGTGATCCACTGCTGTCTAGGAGTGCTATAGCAACTGCAATCTGCTCCACTCTGGTTGGTGTTGAGCACTTCAGGGAAGCCGCATTCACTATCTGTCCGTAGTGATCAAACTAACCGCCCACGATGCTTCGGTTAGGCTCGGCCTACCAGTCCCCACGTGGGCGCGGCCCGCAGCTCTGCCCTAGGGCAAAGCTTCTGAGGACCTTGTAATTAAAGTTCTTTGTCTGTCTGTCTGCGTTCACATGTCTCATTGCAATGAAATACAATACAACATAATACAAGTTTATTCAATTGGATACATACATACTCATATTGTGCTGATCCTCCTAAGCACGATGAGCTTGTCTGGCAGATAAGGGGCACTACGACGAAGTGCCTCTTTGGTAGAAGACTTCTTTCTCTGTTCCTTGCATTTCGTCAAGTTTTCCACGTTTTCGGGGACGCTGCTCCCAGCTGCCTCGTGGGGACGGACGTGGAGCATTCCACAGGCCCGCCCAGCCTGAGGTTTGCTATGGCAAGCACCTCGGGAAATCAGCGCACCTGGTCCAGCACCAGCGAGGTTATCATCGATACTCACCGCCTTGTGGCTATGGACGCAGAGTCAACTACGGTGCCGCCAGGCAAGAAGTCAACCATGGTGAGCTCCTCGAGAAAACCAGGTGTCTGGTCCAGTACCAGTCAGGACACCGAACTGTGCTTAGTCACAGGCGATGACTCGTCAGATGACAGCTTTGAGTCTTTCAAGAGCGGGAAGGCCAAAAGAAGGATCCTCAAGGTGTCTTCACCAGCGATGACATTAAATATGAATGCAAAAAGTGAACGCTGGCCGCACACCATCCTCTTCATACCCGAGGACTCCTCCATCAGCTTTTGAACTCTTAACAGGCAAGCCCTCTCCGTGTTTCTCAAGGGGATCGCGCCGAATAGGAATAAGTCCGATTAAACACACGAAAGAATATCTTCACTGTGGACGCGACAAATGGAAGCGCGTTAGACAGGCTTCGAAAAATAGCAAATTTGGGAGGCATCAAAGTTCGAGCGATTGTACAACTGGACGGAGTCGCATGAGTCGCACACTGCGGACGCTTGCCGCTCAACAAATCTAAAGTACGGTAACTGTGATGGCTCCCATGATGCCTCCTCCAAGGACTGCACGCAAATTAAAAGAGAAATTGCCATTCTCAAATAAATGGTTAGAGACAGTTGATCCCACAATATGTTTCACTGGCTGTTAAGAAGAAAAAGCTAGCCTTCACACTAGTGGGTACTTACTTATCCCCCTTAACCCGGTTTGATAGCAAGAGACTAGAAGACATATTGACTGCAACCCCTGGTCTATGGATTATCATAGGAGATTTTGACGTCCACCAGCCTATTAGGGAAAGCTCCAAAATTAACGCAACGGGCCCGCGACTGGCTTCATTTGCATCTGTTCATGGATTGTCCCTGCTTAATGATGGGCGCCCTACCTTTCTACGAAGCTCTTCGTACAGCAGCTGCTTAGACTTGGCGTTTGTGTCATATCTCTTCGCTACTCGTGTGAAGTGGTCTTTTAAGACATTGAGACGCACGGGAGTGATCACATTCCCAGTTACCTTAAGATCAGAGGGTTCGCCAGCTGTCATTTGCCAAACACAATCCGGCGAATTGATTGATCTACATTCGAAACCAGCATGGAAGAAGCTTGTCGCAAAGGTCTCCCTTCTGGCCTTCAACAAGTGATCAAGGACGCAACGCAGAATGAGATGTGCACGCTGACATGTGCTCCAATGTTCTCATAATATGACATGGAGTTGGAGTGACTCCGTGCGATTCGTCGGCGTGCGGAGCGTAGATACCAACGCACAAAGTCCATCCATGATCTAAGAATTGCTAGACGCTCGCAAAAGAAGATCGAGTGCCGAATGAACAAATTGGAGTCTCAATGGTGGGCAAAATTTTGTGAATCCTTAGACCACCGAAAACCTCTTTCTCACATATGAAAAACCGTGCAAGGTCTACGTGTACTTCCCAAAGAACGCGCGCATTCAAAGTCCTGGCGCTTTTCCAATGCCGAGAAGAAATCGAGGTAGCGGAAGATTTCTGCACGAAGTCTGCAGGTCAAACAACGTACACAGGCTCCCTTGGTACGGATAGCATCATGCCGCATTCATGAGATTCACGCGATTCATGCATGGACCTGCCTTTCACCACTGAGGAGCTCGATGCAGCTCTTGCTTTGTGTAATCGGTTGTTGTCGCCTGGACCCGATGGCATATCGTACCACATCTTGTGCCATCTGGGTGAGCGAGCAAGAAATGTGCTGCTGCATATATTCAATGAACCTTGGCGGGATGGAAACGTTCCTCAAGAATGAATAAATGAATGAATGAATGAATGAATGAATGAATGAATGAATGAATGATGATGATGATGATGATGATGATGATGATAAGAAAGTTTATTTATCCCTCATTAAAGGGTAGGGGGCAACGGCATAGAGGGTGGGGGGAGGAACTACTTGGAATAGGCCTCCTCCATCCTCTCAGCCCACATCAGGATGGCTTCCTGTAGGTCGGGCCCTACTCCCCAAACCTGCCAAGTCACCACTAGAGTTCACGTCATACTGGCCAATCACCCTGGCTACTTGTGTAGGGAAGGTGGTGGAACGCATGATACTTGCCAGATTGGAGAGGTACCTGGATGGATGGATGGATGGATGGATGGATACAACTTTCTTGTACGTACGGCAAGGTTTAACGCGACCCGGGCTCGGGTCTCCCACGGGGGAACGTCAAGGAGGTACCTGGAACGCTACAAAGTTTATGGAAATGCTATGGCCGGTTTTCGACCTCTCCGCTGCTCCATTGGTAATGTCATCGATCTGGTTACTTACGTCCAACATGAAGAGAGATGTAAACAGTTATCTGTCGCCATGTTTCTCGACACAAAAGGAGCTTATGACAACGTTGCTCATGGCGCTATACTTGATGCTCTTGAATCGGTTGGTCTTGGTGAACGAGTGTACCGGTGTAGCCCCAACTACTTACACATGAAGTCCTTTTATGTGCAGACGGATGGCGGCCCCACCTGTCAACACTACAAACACCGTGGTGTTACCTAAAGTGGTGTCTTGAGCCCACCAGTATTCAATCTTGTTTTTGTTGGTCTCGTGAAATGCCGACCAAGGGCTTTACAGATATCAATGTACGCCGATGATATATGCATGTGGACATCAGTTGTAACACGTCCTCAGATGTGTGCGAGGCTTCAAAAAGCCGCGACTTCGATATTGGCGCATCTTTGTTAACAAGGTCTCCATATTTCACCTGAAAAACGTGCGTTGGTCGCGTTTTCGCGGAAGCCAATGTGACGTCCTACGCCATATTTATCAATGGGAAAAATATATGTTACGCCAGGACGCACACATTCTTAGGGATGATCATTGATAGAGATCTCAGTTGGAGTCCGCAAGTGGCATACCTGGAGAAACGTCTAACGGCCATTTCATATCTTTTCAAACTTCTTGGAGGGAAAACATGGGATACGTCAGTACGCGTGGTGTTACAACTCTACAGGAAGCTGTTGAGGTAGAGCATAGCTGTACTGAGCAATACCTGCAGAAGTTACGACCACACAATCGAGAGTGCACAGGCGCAGACACTCAGGGTTTTTCTTGGATTGCCGCGCTGCATACCAACAGCGTAGATAATTGCGATAGCTCAAGGTTACCCGGTCACAACTGATATGACATTGGAAGTGCTCAGAGCACATATCAGGCACGTTGCTCGCGCCCCTTTCCACCACCTAGCCGCGCTACCGAAAGACCGGCCAAGTGCCTCTTTATGTCAGGAGATATCAGCGTACTGTGATTGCCTCCCTAGAGATTATACGCCTGCCGAGATGCTCCTTGCACCTTCTTGGTGTTTGGCTCGCCCACAAGTTCAACTCTCAGTACCGGGAAATAGAACGAAAGCAGGACTGTCGTCGCCAGCTCTCAAGCAGCTATCTCTTCTCATGCTGCACGAGACATACAAGGACCATCTCCAGATTTACATTGATGGCTCCACAACTGTTGACGGATCGACAGGAGCTGTGATCTTTCTCGAAAAAGCCGTGACCATTCAGTTTAAAACATCTCACCGAATAACGTCGACTGCTGCAGAGTTTGCTGCATTTCGCAGCGCACTTCACATGATCCATGAAGCTCTACTGAAAAGATGGAGCACATTCACTGACTCGAAAGCAGCCCTGCATTGTTTGCTATTCGCTCTACGTCGTGGACCACAATACCAACTTCTGTTAGAAATAAGGCAGTTATATCACCAGGCAGCAGAGAAAGGACATGACATCACTTTTCAGTGGCTGCCAGGCCACTGCCGTCTTAACGGCAACGAAAATGCCAATGAAGCTGCTAGGAGGGCTCAAGATGATGCCGTGAAGGAACCCATCCCCCTTTCACGAATGTATTTGCTTGCCGCATCGGAATGACTGACAGTGCTGCCTGTGATAGTCGCGGCAGCAAGGAAACAATTGAACATATCCTCTCTTATTGTCCTCGCTGCAGCTCCCAGAGACACTCGCTCGTGACCCCGTTGGCACGTTTCGATGACCGGCCGCTTTCTTAGCAGACAATCTTTGACTGCCGGCTGATGCAACCTTCACACCAGAAGGCGGTGAAGGCGCTACTGAGGTTTCTCCGGTCAAGCGACCTGCTTGAACGACTGGGACAGACCTGCGTTCCTTAGTGTGTGTGTTTTTTTTTCATTCTCCCACTCTTTTCATGCGTGTGCACATTTTTCTTCTTTAAGATCTTTCTGTCTCCCCTTACTCAGTGCAGGGTAGCAAACTGGACATCTATCTTCTGGCTAACCTCCCTTCCTTTCCCATCTCTTCTCTCTCGTTCTCTCTCTCTCTTGGGAGATAAGGCAGCCAATGGAGTTAGTGCAAACAGTTCCAGATTATACGCAGAAAATTAAATAATAAGATACTTCGTGCAGTATACGTAGCAAAAACATACATACATAAATACATACTGAGAATACAGAAAGAGTTATATGTAATGAGAAAAAAACCATAAATTTTGTCATTTCAGGGAATAGTTGAGGTAATCTATGCTAAAACTACATGCACTTGACGCGCAACAGTTTCTCATATTTTATAACGTCACCTTTTTACCATTACTGCAGCAGAGGTCATCATCAAGCTCGTTAAGTGCAGCTGGTGCACAGAAGCTTCGCGTATTCTTACCGTAGCGCGAAAGAGCAGGCGGTTTGGCATAGCGTATTGTCTCTCTAGTGTGACCTCCTTGTTTGCTGGGACCTTGCACTTACTATTGTAGCAATAGCATGTAAATGCCATGAAGTACAAAAGCTTGGGGATGGAGAACATTCCGAGCACGCTTAGTTTATCTTCTACGGGGATTGAAACTAACTGTCCTGATTGTGTTAACTATTCTTTCTATTACATAATTTAAACCTTGGTTGTTATAATCCTAACAATTATCGTGCGTGTAGTGCAATTCCATATGTCTAAGAAGATGTTCTACCAACGATTTGTAAATTAAACGCCGAAGACAAAGCGGGAATTGTCCTCGTCATGGCCGCCATTGCTCTTGTGTTTTTAGAACGAGTTTTTAGAAGTTCTTTTGGAGCTCTCTACAAGCAAAATGTAATAGTCATAGGAGAAGCTCGGGAAAAAGCAGATAAAACGCAATTGCGTGCAAAGTCAGGCCAACTTTTTTCATGCGCATGGAAAGTAGACTTAACTGTTATAGCTATCTTTACTCGAACTATTGATATTGTATTCAAACAGTCGCACAGTAACTAGAGAAAGGACCAAACTAGCAAAAGCAAATGTAATTAAACAAACAACAGATGTGTGCTAACCACGTTATGCGTATTCAGCAGTTAACCACTGAAATTTCTTGCATAAACTAGTTTGTAGTGTTAATGTGTGGCCCTTCTTCTCAACAAAAATGCTGCCAAGAACGCGCGCGTTCTCCCGGCACCAAATCAATTTTCTACGCACGCAAGCGCAGAGGCAAGAACGCGCACACTCGCGGGAGACGGACGCCGCTCGCTGTTACCTCCTTTCCGGCGTGTCTGTGTAAATAAAGACGGCGAAAGTAATCAGGCAACCTTACGTAGGAAGCAAACCAACCGAGTCGTCGATAATAACACATTGAATCGGAATACCTTTGCCTTGCCAAAGGTTTGGGAAAGTGGGGAGGGGTGTTGCGTGGTCGGTTGCCTGCATGCGCCGCCGATAGTACAGGCAACGCTGCCAATCTAGGACAGGGCCGCCATTCGCGGATTCCGAGCTAAACAAACTTCTGTGTTAGATAGCGATTGCCGAAAATGAGAAAGGCAAGCGTGACATATTTTCCCCTTTTTTCATTTTGTTTAGATCAGTTTACTTACGGGAACGACGCTGTGCGATCGCAGAGTTTTGCATATATATAACTGTCGTAACAGCAACTGTCAATCATAATCATCACCGTGTTGTCACGGAAACTATAAAACAAGCGTTTGAAGTGATTAAAGAAGAAGTCACATTAAAAAAACATTATGCAGATCAACGTACACGTTGGAATCTCTGTGAAACGAAGCTTTCGTGAAGCGGTAACAAACAACTCTGCATCGACGTCTCACAGTGTGCATTCGCATAAACTGCTGTTTGAATTTCAGCTTAGGTTGGGAACAGTCCCGCGAATAAACATAAGAATGGCTTCACATTAAAGTACTGGTCACAACTTTCATGGGAAATATTAAAGTCAAGTAAGAGTAAGTATTAGAATAAAGATAAATATTGCATGAAATTACACGTTGTGTAGGTGTGAATCAAGAGAACTGTACGCATCTCATTCCGTTTTATAGCATTTAAGTAATCGCTTCAAGAAAGCTTCGCTTGACAGAAACTCCAGCATGTGCATTGGACTTGCTTAATTTCTTTTAAGTGCGAAGCATTTCTTGGCAAAAATGTGCCACTTTGACAGTACTTTGACAGCCAGGCCTACGTCTTGGTGCTCTCATGGTCATTTTGTTAACTTGGCATGTACCAAAATTGGCAATGTATGGCAAGAGTGCATGACGAACATAAATGATAGATAAGGACATGAATGTCGCGACTCATGACATGCGTGTTATGTAGTTCCTGAAAGTGCCGCCTACGTCTTCGCATGTACCAAAATTGGCATAGTGTGATGAGAGTGTATGACTAACATAAATGATAGGTCATGATATGCGTGTCATGTAGGTCATGAAACAGCCGTCCACGTCTTGGTGCTCTCATGGTCGTTTCGTTAACTTGGTAGGCTCCCCCCCACTGCTTCACATAACATCGATACCCGCAGGACGTGGGATCTGCCGGCTTTTTTCTTGTTTCAATTAAACACCACTACTACTGCCGGAGGCACTATCGGCAATGCAATGGCTGGTCTCATCGTTCACTGAACCTTGACACTGCGACGGTGTACGAGCGTCAAGCGCCAGCGTCAGACACGTGGGCGGCTTTCGCGGCTGAATGGCCACGAAATCTAGGCTGAGTGTGGAGAGCGGGACGAGCGAACTGAATTGCAACGAGTCTGCCTGCAGCCAGTCAAAGGATAAGCGTGCAGCCAGGTTGTCTCGCACAGACAAGGCGAGTTTGACAAACGAGAGCGCCGCATGGTATCAACACTGCGGAAGGAATGTGCTTCCATGCATCGCGCCTGTGACCGACTTTGTCCAGCGCTGTCAGTGCAGAATAATAACTTATCCTCGCGTCTATTGTATTTGTTGATGCCCTCCGTGTTGCCAGTGCTAGTTTGCGTGCTTTGTGTGCTTTGTGTCGCTCTGTGTGCTGTGCAAAAAAGTGCGTACCGCACTTTTTTTGTTGCGAGTGCTCAGCTATAGAGAAATCTAGCTTCGGACGATCAAAATATTATTCCATAAATAAATCACCTTGCACGGCTTGACTAGCCTCGTGGTGATGACAGCCAACCCTCATAGCAATATTGTAAAATAAAACGCCGTGTAATGAGGTTACCGCTATAGATGACCAAAATCTTGAAAAAATGTTTAGGAGCATAAGGACAGCAGATTTTATATTTCAGCAAAAAAAAAAAAAAAAACTACCACGTGTCAGCTTAGCTTACGTGATGGTTTTTCGATGCCCCAGCGCCTAGAATGTGCTCGATGCTGACTAGTAATGACTGACCTGGGAAATAAGGGTGTGATTTAAGGTAACCATCGGTTTGCCAAAAGACGCCTGCTTAATGCAAGACTCCCTGGCTCTAAGTCACTTACAAAAAGGCGTCAGGACATGCTTTCGCCGGAGTCGTTAATGAATTTGTGCTTTACTTTTATTTGCTTTTATTTCGAGCTGACTTTGACTTGGAGTGATTCAAGCTGAAGGAGAGTCAGTGATTGGACAATTATTTGGGCAGTTGTTAAGAAGTGAAGTTAGGAGGGTGGTACTGCTAAGTAATGAGAACAGGCGAAGAACTGACAGGAGGCGAGTGTAAACTGAATGTGGAGGTGAAAGCGACAAGCACAGCGAACAACAGTTATGTGATAGCGTAAAGAAATGTCCTAAACAAAGAATTAACGGGTAAGAAGCACAAGGTGATGTTAATCCTTTCGGAGAGTTAGGGGTGATGCAGAAGTATACATGACACAGGCTACAAAAACAGAATATTTTCATTAAGCTGTTTCATAGTAGCCTGCTCAGCAGGTAACATGCTGGTCGCCTAAAAAGGGCAGTCGGCAAGCATGTAAGGTATCATTATAAATGTCACTTTACATGCTTACAATGGCACCTTACCACTTCCCAAAGTTCTTCTTCGATACAGGCATATAAGAATCACTGCTCGAAACTTCCATTTAGCACCTGGAAAGTACTAGAAGGAATTATACGAGCAGCTGTCCTTCTGGCAGCGACCAAGAAAGCACGCACCACGACAAGAGGAAGAGTGGCCGGCTCTTTTCAAGGCTGCCGCGCGACGTGCGCATTATTCCACCGGAGGCTATATTTAGTATCCGCCAAATTTCTCAGCCTTATCAACAGCATCGAAGGAGTAGTGAGTGAGCCCTGTTTACGCTCAAGAACCGGCCTTCATCGCCGTCTGCCCGCGGTTTTGTCGAGGCGCACTCTCCTTCAGGAACCGAGCGCTTTCCGCCTTGAGGGGCCACGCCGGATCGGCACGACGCTTCTTTGCTTCGTGCGTGAGCAGAGAAAGTGAGCAGAGGGCTGATGGCTGCCGCTGCTGTGGAGACGGAACGCGAGCAGAAAGGGAAACGGGACCTCTTCTCCCAAGACCGCTTTCGTTGCCAAACGGATCTATCCTCGGTCCGATACGAGGTTGATAGCAAACCCTCGACAACGGTTTGGCGATTGCGACAGAATGGTACGGCTTCGCATTGTGACAGCGCGTGCAAATGCAGTTTACCCCTACACACCCCTCTCCATCTCTTCGCACCATTCTGGTTTTTTTTTTCAAGACCACGCTGTTTGGTGACACCCTAGATGAGATACAGCGTCGAAATAGCACCAGACGGTCGACGTCCCACTCTATCGAACATTGCTTCTTGCGCATTGCAGGTGGAATCGAAGAGGCCGGTCTAGTTGGCATCCGCTTAGACAAATCAGGCACGTGCACTACAACCGGAAGCGGTGCAAAAGAAAGGAAGTGTCGCTGGATTGCTGACGTCACCGAGGGGAGTCCAAACACAGTCGCAGTCGTTGCAGGACTGAGCATTTGGCACCTGCTACTACGACCCACAGTTCAAGTTTCACCTGATCAGCCGCTCGCATCTGAAGGTTCGTGTAGTGGATTGACACTATTTTGACGATAACTTGCTGCTCTGCTTGTTCTACATGTTGCTGCATATTTAGCGAACTTGTTATTATATAACATTGGCTTTGCTATCGCGAACTGACTTCTCCAAATCCTAATGAGTAAAAGGAAATGAGTCCGACAGTGGATCTTTGCAGACTTTGAGAAATGATAAGTGTGATAGCATGCAATGTTCTATCTCTACTTCAGATATGTTCATGTTCAAAATATTTTGGTGAAACCACTTGAATGTTGTTTCGCGTTCACTTCGGGAATCGCTTTACGCTGCATGGAACAGACGAAGCACATAACTCACGTAGTACTTGCAGTCTAGAAAAAAAAAATACATAAACGTGACAATATTTAGCCATAACATTTTACGTGCCCAGCTCCAAGAAACCCCAATGAATTTGTTTGCACAATCTCCTCAAAGTACTAGGTCCCAGAAATATAAGTGACATGGTACAAACGGGATATACAATGATAATAACTACCCAGGAGAATTGAATATTCAAGGCGCAAAGTGGCCCTTTGCAGCATGTACAGTGCTTTTCAAGCTCGTACCGCTGGGCGCATACTCTGGCAGCTGCTGTCGGAGGCTGTGCAGTACCTGATTTCATTTTTATTTGCCGTCAGACGGAAATAGAGGCCTGTCCGAGTAACCGTATTGGTGAATCACACACGTGTTTTTAGTGTATGGCATGAGGAGACTCTCGCTGTGGTGGCACGTTGGTATAATTTAGCCTCATACATGACACAACTCCGATAATATAGTCATTTTTGCTTTTTCTCACGGCTCTGTAAGTTAACAAAATGTTCCTGTTAAAGGCAAGCTGTAGGGTCTTCTCAATATGAGGTGATTGCAGTTTGATCGACTTTTCACTTTACTTTTACTTGCGGCCTCAGTTTCATTCGCATGCAAGTCGCAACATTGTTAAAGCTATTGCGAAACCTTCAACAATAATTGGCGTCTGCTTAGGCGGCTCTGTGATCCAGACATCACGTTGGGTGTCTTCTAGCATTCCCTGGTCCGATCACAAGCGCCAGCTTTCCCCAACAATGACGTTACGATGGCGACATAGGCTCGACCAGGACCACACATCGCATGGTTGGCTTCTTCTGGGAAAGTTCCACATTCGACGTTTGAAATTCCAAATCGACATAATCAGGTTTAATTCAAGTTACAAAAGTTGATCTCGAGTTATCATCTTCACATGAAGCCCTGCCTCTAGATTTTGCATACATACCAGCATATTCCTTTGAATTATGCTTTCAATTTCCCCATTTGTCATGGTAAGGTACGTTGAGAATCCTATTAAAAAATCCTCAGGGCAATAGACTCACAGCATCCATTTAGTTGTTTTAGAGTCAGGAGGAATCAGGTACTGTATTTTAATAAGATACTCTTTTAATTCAACCATGATTCTTATATCGTTTTGATTATTAGATATGAACATGAAGCATTTGAAGACAGGTTGACAACTGCTTGCGAACAGGCAGAACAACCACCTGCTTCCAAAGATGGAGAAAGAATAGGACAGCGAACAAGAAGAAAGAGAAACACAATACAACCGAGTTACATTCTAAAGGCACAGAGCGCGAATCACAGTGTTAACAAGAAAGAGTAACTTGGCATAACGGTAGCTAATGGCAACAGTGAATGCTACTGGACTGTGAATAATACGCGTCATCCAGAAGATGCAGTTTTCGCTTCCATCGGCATCAAGTTGTCTTTTCGTCTACTTTCATTTTCCTTCAATTAAAACCACAGTTAGTTTATACTATGCCTACTATGTTTATACGTTGGCTTCATGTGGTTGCAACTCATAAGTAGTTAACAAAGAGATGTAAAATATGAAACATTAAAAACAAACAGACCAACAGTCATATAAGTATGGTTGTTCAACTTCTAGCACGCTATATAAATTGAACGAGAAGCAGCACGTCGCGCGAGAGGGAGAGAGAGAAAAAAAGAAGCTTTAGGCATCATGCAAAAAAAAAGCGTGTGTTAGAAGTGGTGTGAAGTTCCTGCCAGGGAAAAAACAAAACAAAGTACACACTTTCAATTTAATTAAATTGGTTGTACAAGACAAGAAACCGCAAGTACTTTTACTAATCTTACTTTCGCATCACTATTTTTTATTAGTCGAATCGTGCGTGAGAGAGAGAGAGAGCGAGAGAGAGAGAGAAAAAAAGAGAGAGGCTCTTTATTAGAAAAACAGATTTTTGCTGGCGCGCATACAACCGCTGTCGTGCTACTCTTTATAAAGATTTGGAATCAGATGAAAAGATTCCAGAGGAGAGTGAAAAAAATAAAAATAAAAATAGAATAAAAATAAATATTAAATCAGCAAGTGAACCCATACTAACGTTCACAAGTGAGATGGCGGGTAAATTTCAGCTTTTCTATATGAAATGGGGAATCTTTTGAAGCTTTCCGATTACACAAATTTCTGACAGGTATTTGAACAATAAATCCAAAACCAACCGCTGTTTTGAAGCCCCGGGAATTGGACCTAAGAGGCTGTACAACGTTAACGGATCGTGGCAAATCATGCTCATTTGTTGCTCAAAGAAATATGGGCTCGACTGTCACTAGCTGGCACAGTGGTCACAGTAGGGATTAGTGGTACGCCATATGCGGTGCAGATAACTGTTCGTGTATGCCACGTTCAGTCGAAGACTGTCTCTAAGCGTCGAGGAAGTGGTTGCAGAATTATAACGCGACAGCGTTAAGGAGCTCGTGTCGCTCTCCGTGCCGATCACGACGTTTGGCTCGCGTAGATCGTTTCTCCCTCCGAGACACCGAGTTCTTTGGTTCGTTCCGCTTGCTCAGGCGTACCTTTCGTCTTTGTGTGACTCAAGAGCATGCAGAGCGAATGAGTGAGTGGTGCGAACGGTGTGCGATAATGCTATCGCGTTCCACTCTTGAAGGCGAAGCTTAAGCGTCCTCCAATTTTTTTTTATCTCACTTCTGGGTCAATATAACGCAGAAAGTGATCTTGGTGAAGCGGAAGATTACAGAGGCAGTCTTTCTTTTTTGATAGGCATATGTTCTAGCCTTAGCTTTGGTAAAAAATATTCTTATGTAATGTCGGTATTGGAGTCCATTTAGGACAGCTTCATCCGCTTTTTTTTTGTTTTCTATATGAAATGGGG